>NC_056733.1:1209297176-1209347919 GCF_019279795.1 Protopterus annectens | reverse complement strand
TGTGAAAATTATTGCAGGATTCTCAATGAGATTTTTCAAAGGAGATTAGTACAATGGATGACATGAATTTTAAAAAGATCTGAAGGGTTCTAATAGTGCAACATTTAAATCAAATTGCAACATTTAAATCAAAATGCCACATTTAAACCAAATTCTCTGGCTGAGATTCGTGGACTAGCACTGCATGCCTCCACAGCAGTAATTTGTGAAGCAGCTGGGAAAAAAATCACTGCTCCAGAAAAAAAAAAAAACAAAACAAAAAAAAAAATCCACAGACAAAATAAAGTGGGGGGCTTTGCCCCCCAAAGCCCCTACTTAAATATACCAACTCCAGGATCGCACAAAACAGTTGAGGAAACACCAAAGTCCCAGCAATGGACCAGCGATTTTTTTCCCTGGGAAAAAAATCGCTGTTCCAGATGTTTGGTATTCTGTGCTTTCAGTTATCAGGGGTCGATGTAAGAGCATTCGCTCTTTTCACAGTTCAATGTCCTGATATAGACCCTTTCTTGGCAGATACTACATGTCTAACACAATTTGATACTTTGGAGGGTAAAACATCTAACAATCTTGAGTTAATTTATATTTATAAGAACAGCTACCAATCCCCTATTGTGCCATAGCATTCCATGGCTCAAAAAAAAAAAACGTGAGACTGATGCTTTGCTTGATCTTGCTTCTGACTACATAAAACAGCATATATGTATATATAGCTATACCTATCTATCTATCTATCTATCTATCTATCTATCTATCTATCTATCTGTGTATCTATCTATCTATCAATACAGAACTATACAGATATATATGGATATCTCTATATCTCTATATCAATAGATATAGATGTGTATGTGTCTGTGTGCGTGCGTGCGCGCGTGTGTGCGTGTGTGTGTATATGTCTTTGAGTTTATATATAAATGTGAGCCTGTGTCTGTGTGCATGTGTGAGTGAGCGTGTGTGTGTGTGTGTGTGTGTGTGTGTGTGTGTGTGTGTGTGTGTGTGTGTGTGTGTGTGTGTGCTTGTATGGATCCCATACCTTTGTTCATTGGTTCAGTTTATCACTAGGAGATTTTAGTATTAAAGTTGTCATTGCTGAAGTAGATCAAGTTAATATTTGTGCAGAGGAGGTATGTGGTGTCATAAAGCTGCACTGGAAAACTGAAGGAGTACAGTGACTAGTTGGAATATATGTTATGTGAGTTGTTGAGTTTACTCTTTGAAATATAACAATCTGACATAAAGTGACATTACTAAAGCAATGGAAGTAGTTTATTGAGAGGAGTAATTTGAAACCTTTATGTAATTTATAGATATGAATGCTTTCATTTTGTGCGTGCTAAGTGTGTCATTGGTGCACTTTAGGTAGGTATCTGGTTTATTTTCTCTTGAGGGGGTGCTTCTGTTGGTTTTCTTTGTAATCATAAATGTAATACCATTGCTTACATTTGTGATCCTTTTAGATCAAAGAGAAAGTAGATGAAATTGATTGTTTTGTACATCAATCAGTTTAATATGTGATCTTTCATTATATGCTCATATAGCTACATCTATGTATAGACAGATACAGTTATATGAGTTTATGATGAATAATTGCCAATGAGATTGTATGACGCACAAAACACCGAACAAACTCATTGGTGATTACCATTTATAGCCAACTAAATCAGATAACAATTGCAAATGTAAACCAATTGCGATTACCAAAACTAAAATAAACAAAAGAAACCTTTACATGCGGGGCTCCACCCCAAACCCCTGAAAATTAAATATATTATCTTCAGGATCACACAACATCATAGAAAGGGGAAAACCCCTGAATTATGTGACCATCAATCTGCTGGGGTTCAACCGTTGAATAATTAGGTCAACTATACCAGCAAGTATACCCCAGACAAAAATGGATCATATAACACCAACATATATTTTCTTTTTCTTTCTGTATCTTCAAAAAAATGAAAGCTGAATTGTTGCTATGGTTCAAATTGAAACAGAAGGGCACAAAGGTTATTCAATCGTATATTTTTTCATTAGTGCAGTTGTGACAGCGCGTCTTTGAAATGTATTTATTTATTTATTTGTATTTGTTAACCGGGTTGGTCCAGCTGGGTAAGAATTACCCTTTTTCAGTGGAGACCCGAGGGGAAAAGCCCCAAACAGACATACAAATACATACGAACAGAGACAAATTAACAATATTACAGAGGAAAACAATATTATGGGTACAATGGATAAGAAAAATAAACAATGAAAGTTTGAGAATATGAGTAAGGTAGGCCAGAGGCATGCATGCAAAAGATTTATAAAAAGGTGTTCTGAGCAAGATCTCTGAATTAAGTTAAAGTAGGCAAAGAAATGATGATTTAGGTGTGGAGTTAGTAGTGTGGGAGTTTTAGGTAGGAGCATCATTTGTCTGCCTCCTTAAAACTTACATTACCTTCACAGCAATATGGTGGTAACTCTGGGTTTAATCTTTGCTTTAAAATGCTGTATTAAATCGCTATAACTGGAAATGTTTTTACAATTTTAGTAACTTGTACTTCTTGATACGTCATTACTGGATGAGTTTTAGAGATGACACAACTAATTGGCTTCATTGTAGGGGTGCATTGAAATAGTGAGCATGTCTGAAATAAAGAGCACTGCTGCATGGTCAGTCTTAGGCCAATGGAGGCTTGCCCCATACAAAACCAATGTTTAACATTTGTATGCTCCAAGGTTATACTCAGAGCACACAATCCAGTATCAACATTATAATTTTCAATATGAACGTGTTAACATTCGTGAAGTTGACATTTTGGAGTTTCAGACTATTCAAATGGGGTCTATATTATAACATCGAAGTCTAAAAACTTTGAATGTTATAGTATCGAACCCAGTAGAGCGAACGCTTGAAATAGCGAAGCTGCAGAACACCGAATACTTTCCTAGGGAAAGTATTCAGTGAGCCGTTTCTGCAGCTTTGCTATTTCCTCAACTGTGGAGCGAAGGTTACGGACCAGGTTAAGGTAAGTGTGCGAATGAAGGTGAGTGTGCGATTGGGCATGGGTTAGGTGAGTTAGGGTTAGGGCACAGGTGAGGTAAATGTGTGATTGTGTGGACGTGAGGGTTAAGGTGGGGTAGGTGAGTTAGGGTTAGGGAGTGGGTAAGGTGAGTGTACAATAGTTAGGGACCTTAGGGTTAGGGTTGGGTTAAGGTAAGTGGATAGCTATTGGTATATGTCTGATTTAGTGTAGGGTTTTGTGAAGTGTATTTGTGTGGCTTATTTATTTTGGTGTGATTGAGTTGTGTGTATGTTTGTAGGAACAGAATTTCTTTTCCCTAGGAAAAAATTTGCTATTCTAACTGTTAGGTTTTCTGGTGTTTCGATTGAATGGGTTCGATATTATAACATTCAAAGTTTTTAGACTTCGATGTTATAATATAGACCCTTCAAATGCACCTTTATCTACAGTATCTTTTTATGTATACATAGTGACACTCTTCAAATTGACAAAACATCAGTGTTTCTACCCTTGAGACTTTAATGTTGACAAATGAATGTTGACAATTTTCTGCAGATGCTCTGAGGAGACATTTATCTCCTATGCTTCCTCTTCATAATTACACCTGTTCCCTCACCAGCTGTGATCTAGACTTTCAGCCTAGACCATAGTGAGGCAAGCAGATGGTCCATCTTACTCATTTGTGCAAACCCTAAGTGTAACCCTAACTGTTCACATTACCTTACTAAAAACCCATTCCCTAGCAGTACCACTACCAAGTCAAAAGGGCACAGATCACAGCGACACCTCTTCAAAAATGATGAGCATGCCCCCAACACCATATGCCCCCTGCAGCCACCCTTTTTACTCTGTCATTGTTAAAGTATTGCAGAAATGCGTAACCTTTTCAGGCTTGACATCACCACACTACTATACATTCTTGTATTAGCAGCTTTTATATTTGTCATTTTAGTCCTGTAATCACCACAGCACAATATATTTGTACTTTTGATAACTTTCTATGTAGACAGAGGATTGATAAATTCACTTATATTTCTAAACTTGTAGTGGAATTCATAGGGAAACCCTGCACTTTTCCATAAGCTTAGTGCAGATATGTGGCCCTATGTGGTAACAGAGAGAGAGATATGAAACATCCAAACTTGCAGAGATAGCCCTTAAATGTAGCTGCAATTCATCATAGCTGAATGAGCAGGGCCACTGTTATACAAATGGAGCCATCCTTGCAGTGAAAGCCTATCCAGAGTGGTTATCTGCCACATTATACAGTCTTGCAGGAACAGAAAATGAGAGCTCACAGACTGCGACATCTGAAATCTAAGCACTGCGTGTATTAGCAAGCGGAGTGTGTCAGCACATCCCTTGGCAGAATGGTCCAAAGCAGTGCAGAAAGTGATATAGCAATGCAGTTTTAGTAGCTGTACTTATATGATATTCACACATGTGGTCACATAACATATGCATGAAAAGGAAAGAAAGGGGCACATAGAAAAGTAGAAGTCAGTGAAAAATAAGGAAAAGGGTCAAGATGGGGGAAGGAAGATAATATTTTATTGGGAATAGGGTAGGGAAAAAGGAGCCAGATGAATAGGAAAATATGGTAGGTGAGAAAGTTCAAAAAAGTGTGTGGGAGCAGTCACACACAGAATCTCACAGAGAGATGGGTGCATATGCATGTACTAGGAAGGGGACATATAGGGTGGGTGGAAACAACCCGAGGGTAGGCAAATGATGATGGGGAGGGTTGGACTAGGCACAGTGTATAGAGTATGACACAAGTGGAATGGAGCACATATACACATGACTAGGGTAAGGTTTGAGCACCAGTATGGTGTGTGCTGCCCTGACACAGAGGGCTATTGCAGGGCTCCATCATCATAAAATAAATAAGGCTGGCTGGTGCAATGGAGACACTCTTCCATAGTGACCTGATGGCACATGATAACCAGGTGAGTTAATCTGCAATCTGTTCAAGGAGGCTTTGCATCCAGATCATATGCATTCCTACTGGCTTTTTCCACAATCTACTACAGTTATGGCTAGCTCACATTAGGCAATGCATATAACTGTCTGCTAGAGAGGGGTCCAGGACCCTCTCTGATGGGACATTCCAAACTTTATTGCCTTGTCCTACTCATCTACAGCCTCAGATGGATTGCAATGTGGTAGGGGCACTTGTTGAGCAAATCTACCTTCTGAATAAGCAGTGTGGAGGCAAAATGGGAAGGTAGCCATAAATAAATCTGTCTGGACAATGGATGGAAATGTTTAAACCATGTTAACACTTCTATCAGGAACTAACTGTGACCAGTTGCAGACCTCCTCCAGTATTTCTTTCCCATTCTATACAAGCTGAAAAAGAAAGGGCACATCAGGGAACTGTGCAAACAAAGAACTTAGAACAACAAATACACATCACTGTCCCCTACTTATGTCCCTTACCTGCATGACATGAAGATGGAAGTGTGTGTGTGTTTGTGTGTGTGTGTGTGTGTGCGTGTGTTTGCGTGTGTGTGTATGCGCGCGTGCGCCCGCACATGAGTTACCATATGTAAGTAATAATGGCAAAGTTACACATTGCATGACACCAGATAGTGTACAGCAAAAAATCATGCAACATAACCCACCACAGACCAGGTTCCTACAGAAAGCAGCATGACAGTGGTCATATTACATGCAGTACCACCAACAGCTCCACCTGACGTAGAACATTTAAACAGTAGCACATATATTTCTTAAGCTAACCTTCAGAAACACTTGTAAGTATCATTAACAGGCCCAAAAATATAACAGTATAACAGAGAAAAGAAAAAGTACAATTCTCTTTGCTTGCTATAACCATTTGGTGCAATGTTGCCTACTTATGCTTCCCATGCACAGATATCATCAAGTTTTCCACACAGCATGTCATCAAAAAGATACATGCACTGTTCCACAACCTGGTGAAGTCCTTGCCTGAGGACTAATCCTCAGCCAGATCAGAGCAGACAGCAATGTTATTGAAGACACAATCACAGTGACCCAGAATGCCCTCTGTCTAATGGTCATGAAAGAGATAGAGCTTAATCATGCTCTCCTTCATACTGTGCACAGGTGCTGCCAGGTAGTTAATAACAGAACCTGCCATTCTCTTGGATCTCTTCAGAATCTGGTGTTCCTTTCACAAGAATCAAAGCAGCCAGTGAATCATGTTTACAGAATAACTTCTGAATCACTCATAGAACAATACAGAGCTGGGCAGTAATGCAATATGCATATTCATGCAGATCAGCAGCATGCACTCTTGGTCCTGAGAAGGCATGACTGAGCATAGGCAGCAAGCTGTGTTTTAACTTACAGCTCTAAAGCAGCAAAATAAAGAAACTCACATATGTTCATGCAACATGACCTAATTTGCCTGCATGCTGTATAAATATATATAAACATACATTGTTTTAGAAGTGCATTATCATTTTGTTTATGTAACCACAAAGAGTTTGAAAACATATTGGATATCTGCAGAATAGTATTAAGAGATATGGCAGCCATTCCTGGACCCATAAGCAGCTCAAATGAGATTCAGTACTCTGAATGCATGTGTGGTATGCTGTTTTTGTCTTCTCTTCTCTCTTCTTCTAAAGTAGGAAGTGTACACCTTTAGACTGGGATGTATGCCAAGGTAAAGGCATTTCCCATAGCAGCTGAGAGGCTTTTGATGGGATGGAACACCTGGGAGTAGCAGGCTGACAGAACCAGAAGATTTGGTGTCTCTGTAGGGCAGCAATGGTTCTACAACAGTCTCACTGAGTGATGCACTAGGTTAATGCCACATGTGACAACCTAGCACTGGACAAGTAATCAAGGAGCCTCAATCCTCACCAGTGGCACCAGTGGGGGATGTACACTGAGAGGATGACAAGGTACACACATAGAATTTCCAGATGCAGCTTTCTGCATCAAGTGCAATTTCCCTTAAGAGCACACAGAGACAACAGTCAGTCTGGGGCTGGTTTCTCCCTCTTTCTCCAGATCCCCAGTAAGACTCCCCACTGGCACAGCAATAGGGTTGAGATCTCAGCTGAGTGGCCAAGCCAAGACTTCCAGCATGCTTCTCTATCCAACCAGTGCTTTGTGTCCCTCCCCACGTAGCTGACACACACACTCTTTGAGGTTTGATTTATACACACACACACACACACACACACACACACAAACCAGGGAAAGGCTGGCACAGGTTCACTAGCTATGCCCCTTTTGCCCAGACTATAGGATAGTTATCAATGCCACCAGCCGACTCTTTATCAGCTACTTTAAAACCCTTAACAAAGGAAGTCCAATCTTACTGTGTAATGTTACTATTAATACAAATTTTAGTTTGACCAAGAGCAAGGCCATTAGGAGTGGCCTACACAGTGTCACCAAATTAATATGCAAGTACTTTCAGAACTTAAATATTTCTACACAAATCAGCCACAATGAAAGGTTTAAATATATTTAATAATAAATAATAAAATAACAAGAAAACAGTATATATTCACAGTAACATCAGAGTTCAAAACCACAAGAAATCTTTAAAACATTGGAGGACAGTCTCAAATAAATAGTGAAAAGTATCTAAATAAATTTTCACCATATTCCTGACTATATCTAAAAGAGTTACTATACCCTAGAAACTTACAGAGCAAGTCAAATGTGTGGGGAATGGGTCTTCTTCTCAGGTCCAAGACATACTACAGAATGTTCTGTCTCACTAAGAGACTCCTCAAATTAATATCTCAATTATAACTGCTAGGATAGTTTGCAGAATAACATAAGTTCTTGTTATCTGACTCTATCCCAGGTGAAACCTCCACTTCTGGAAGCTAGCAGTATTTAGTATCTACCTGTGAAAATACATAGACCTCAGATCTTTGGCATATGCTGGAAGTCATAAAACAATTCCATTCCTTTCCATTTCAAAACTAGTCATTATTTCACTTTAAAGGCAATACAGAAAAGTCCCTCGTACAGGAGTGTGTCTCCTTGCTACATTGAAACTGAAAGATATCATCTTTTATTGCAAATCCATAAAGTAATTTAATATCAGTTATTTTCTGAAGTTTTGCTGTATTGAAACTAACCTCCTATATTCCAGTTTCCACTATTAAAATATATACATTTAAACATCCTTCCTTACTGTTCCAGCAGACCACTTCACTCTAACAATAAGAACTTGCTCACCATCTCCAAGGCCAACAACACTGCAGGAGAATCTTTATTTTCCAGCTATATATCTCATATATGGAACTTCCTTCCTAACTCCATTCTCTCAATCTCGTCCACTAACCACTTTAAGCCATCACTTAAAGCTTATCTAAAAAATAAGTGGCTATGTTTCTGTACTAACCCCTCAGGAATGCTCTGATACATCACAGTATACCCAAACCATATCCAATTTCGTCCCCTGTTTTTAATCTTTTATTCCTACCAGCCTGTCTTAACCTTATATCTTAACATAAGTCATACTTTACAAATAGTACTAGCTAAGTTCAAAGTCTAGGTTTTGCTGGCACAATGTAACAAATTTGTATTTTCTTATGTATACTACATTTTGTTTACTTTATACTTTATTGATTATTGTAATTCATGCATTAAAATTTACTGTCACTCATGGAGCTTTTTTCCCTAGGCCTCCAATGAAAAAGGACCTGTGTCCAGTCGAACTTTCCAGGTAAACAAATGTTAAATGAATGAATGAATGAATGAATGAATGAACAGTTGCAATAGTGCATGTACATTTCTGTTCTATTCCAGTAGGGCACACTGTGGATACAGTTTAAGCACTTTGCAAAACCCTTTTTCAACACATATATCTGCACAAACAAGTTTGATATACACATGCCATACAGTTCTAATACAATTGTAACACAAGCCTCTTATAGAAATCATGTTGATATTCACAAATGATATATAATCATTTACAAAATTCCAGATAGCTGCGCTGGCAATATCTCCCTTTGTCACACCACATTAGACAGATTTTTTTTTAAACAACACTGCACATAGGAACTGTAGGCTCACAACTGCATATGTCACCTGTGTTTGTTATAGGAACATCAGGTATTCAATTACTTCAGAATGGCAGCAGAGGTAAGTTGGAATTGAAAGGTACATGGACACCCTTAGCATGCATGCTGCAGGTGTACAGTTTTACCATGGACAGTAATGGTCACTTTGATATGTCTTTTGTTGTGCAGTTGCAAGGGTGACCACTTCTACAGTACCATCTGATGAGTCTGGGATGGACAACAGGCTAATATTAGTACCCATGCAATGGTTGCTGCTGCTGTTGATTCCAATGATGCATGGTTATCTGAGTCATATTTCAGTTACACTGTGGCACTGTGTTTCTTCATCCTAGGTAGTCATCTACCCACAATGTAGGCTGAGAGTGTAGCCTTACCATTTGATATACCAGAGGCTGCAGTCTGAGAACTCACCATTCCCATGGAGGAAGGAATACCCTGTCTCTCCAACTACTACGATGCTCCTCAGTGGCTGTGACAGTGTATGAGTTTGCTGCATCTAAGGTCGGTATACTCACCATTCTACAAATTCACACACCTGGGCCTGACACATGAGCAAAAACTCAGAATTAACCAGCATTATGTGCCACAGTATCATCCAGGCACAAGCTGATGCAACCTTAGCCAGAACTGGCTGATTTCTATGTTGAGTGGCATTTACACAAAGTCCAGAGACACAATTCTCTTTGGTTTAATGAGATCTATGCTGGCACCACCACTGTTCACAATGGCTGGTCCAAAGTAGAGGTAGTGGTAGGGTCTGCATTGGGGGAGGGTTTGCCATTTGTGTGTGTGTGCTGGGGGGAGGGGGATAATCCCATGGTACACAGTCATGCTTTGTGTCAGGGCATGTACAACATTCAACCACTTCTCAGTCACACAGTACTCAGTCTTCAATGGTACGACATCTCATGAGTACACTTCATTCATGTCACAATTTTGCAGACAGAATCCTTCCTTATCAGTGGGACCTAAGTCTTAGTGTAACAACAGAAACAAGGATATAACCTGTTGGGTACAGTCGCAAGTAAAAAGCAGAAAATCAAAAAACAAATTAAAAAAAATAAAACTTACTGTGATCTGCATGGCAACTAGAGATAAAACAAACTTTAAAAAATATGTTTATTCAATGAAACTACACAGGTAGGTGCTTTTGCATTAAATTAACTAATGCATCATTATTTTATTATTTTCCTAGAGCAACAAGCCAGTATTGTGGATGCAGGTAACAGTCCCATGATTGTACCCCATCTCTGAACTACTGTAGGAGGAAATTGTCTATTACTCTGAGCATGCATCACCTCCTACAGTCACACAGTAGCATTACCTCTCCATCAGTGGAGGAAATTTTCTATGACACTGAGTACCCATCACCTTGAGGACTCTGTCACCATCTACTGTGTATAGACAGACGTGCCACATCTTTTACCACCTATAGACAATGATGGCTGTGGCCATTCCATCCCACCCCCTGTGTGTTAGATGTGGGAAAGTCTGATGCACAAGATGGATTGACCATGCATTGACCAGTACAACCTGATATTAGCACTGCATGCATTAGGTTTGTTCAGTGTGGCAATGAGCTGTCACTGCATGCTTGTCAGGGCCCATAAACCTGTACTACATGTTGCAGCTTTGCCTGTGCTGCTGTATATGGCACTTGTCACTGTCTGAGGCATGGCTATGCAAACAGTTACTGTTGCTCCACCTAACTCTCATCAAATGATAACGGTAATGTGTCTGCTCTGCTACCTACCTGCATGCACAGTGTGAACATACCAGTATCCACGGTCTGCACACTACATCCCCTCATCAGCATTTTATGAAGTTATTGAAATGGAGTACCTTCCTGACATGTTGTAGAAGCAGAAGCAGGCTTTTTTAACAGTCTGAATACATGATATACAACATTACAGATTTGTGCCAGTACAGTGTTATATTATTTTTGATCATATTCTACAGACTCTGCATGAGAATCATATGTCAGGACTCCAGTGGGTATCCAGCATCACCAGAAATACAGTTTAACAATTTGGAGAAGTTGAAACATTTATAACATAATAAATGTAGCTGGATGCATTAGAATTAGCCACTGTGCCTGCACTTACCAACTAAATGGCCTTGTCAAATTTCATTATGTAGAAATCAGCAATGTAACTGAGCTATGTGGCACATACGTGAATCATCAGGTGCTGACTTGTCTAAACATGGGCGAAACTCTTGGCTAGGCTTATAAGGGCCTCAGAGTCAATAGCCTAGTTACTTCCTATGATCCTATGATCCTGTGATCATGTGAACTGCCTAGGTGCTGTGCAGATCCATTGGTTATAACTTCACACTACCTGCAGATCATGGAATGATAGTTCTTCCTATATAAAGACCTCTGAGACTGGGGCTAGATGGGCCTGTATTGTGCAAACTCTGGAAGTTGGCAGCTGGTGGGGAGATTTATGGCATATATTCAGGTTTTAGCTGTTTTGTGGTATGTTAAAAAATATACACTCATTCATCTTTAGAAGCAGTATGTCAAAAACCTTACTGAGTATTCTAGGGGTGGACGAGTATGATTTTATTTTTGTATTTTATTTTTTATTTATTTTTATTTACACTTTGTTGATCAGGTTAGACTCACTAAGCTAAATGGCTTCTTTTCAGGGGACACTGAGGTAGTATTTCTACTGATAAGGGGAAATGGCATTAGAGATCTTTCCGTACTCTTTGAGATAGGTGCCGTGGGCTATTTTACATCCACTTGAACTACCACTAACTCAGGCTAATAGGGCTTCAATTTAATGTCTCATCCAAAGGATGGCACATTCAGTAGTGCAACAACCCCTTAGGCTGCTATGCAGTGTCAGCAGTGAAAAATTGCTCCATCTGCCAGGTGTGAGAATATAACCCATAGACTTCTATAACAAAGGTAGGAGGGCTGCCTGTTGTGCTACTGAAACTGCAACCCCCTAGAATACACAACAAAGTCCTTGACATAATGCTTCCATAGGTGGATGAGTATATGTGGTACGCTAACACATTATAGAACAGCTAGCACCATGCATGTCTTCTGTAAAATACTCCCCCTCCCTGAGGTACTGGCTTCCATAGATTGTGCACATCATGTCTCCATTTTGATTGTAAAGGTCATGCTAGCTGGAATTAAAAGTAATACATTGGTCTGCAGAGGTATGGGAGGGCCACAGATTCCTACTGAATTAGTGTGTGAATGACACAATGCCAGCCAAAGTTTGTACAATGTCTCAATCAACTGTAAATGATCACTGATCTCTTGATCAGTGAAATTATGGTTGATCCCTTGCTGATGGTAGCGTTCCTATTGGCGCTGGTTGCCACCTTATTCATAGCAGTAGCCAGCAGCTCTAAAGTATACTGCTGTGTGACTTCTGCTGCTGCTACAGTCATTTTCACTATCTACTTCTCATACAATTTCTCTTTGTTTTACCCTTTTATGGGCAGGAGCACATTAATGCGACATTCTTTCAAGTATTACTGTGAATTGTGACTATGTTCACCTGGCGTGCGCTTGCATATCATTAGGACTTCATTTCCCTGCCCAGTTTCATTTCCATGTCATTATGTGCTCACTTGCATATATTTTTCTGATGTACGTCAACTCATTTTAGCTTGAGCACAACATACCATTATGAATCATTCCTGGCCTGCCCTAGTCTATTTATTATCAATTCCATTGCAAATGTGCACTGAATATTAAACAGCTTATCATTGAATCTCAGCCTGAAAGATTTACAGATGTTACAACTGATCAATATCTAAGCACCATTTTGATCTTAATTAAATCCTAACAATAAATGTCAATATCTCTGAAACTACTCTAAATTTTCTAGTGAAATTATCAAAAATATTTTATGATATGTGTGCAGCGTTAATTAACTATGATGCAATTGAGGTGGTAGGGGACAGCATAGAGCCGGTGACAAAAATGTTTCCTATTCCAATGAAATTTATATGAATTTTACCTTAGATGTAATGCCAACTCAATACAGATATGTTCTGGACAATAACCATTTGAAATGTTGGGACCTACTAGAGCTAGTCCAGAAACATGGTGACTGAATGGCAGAAAAAATGGATTTACGTACATTAAGTCCAAGATGGCCATTTCTCAGGTTATTCCCTTCCCTCTAAGATATAGCAATCTCAGAGTTGTTACATATACATTTTGGGGTGTGGGGGCTTGCCCACTATATTAGTTGGTGCAAGGGGCAGCTTGCCCCCCTGCAAAAAATAAGTTTAATGGTGAAGAGCAATCTTTGAGATTTGCTCTTCTCCTGGATGTTTTGGTCTTTGGCTGGTTAGCACTTGGCATTTTTAGTGCCAACATTTCAATAGGAAATCATTCTGGACATGTGCAGCATTTACACCATGAGTAGAATTCATATATCTGCATCTAATGGAACCCAGACATAATGCAACACTGACATAAAAGGATCCAACAGTGTATACAACAAAGCAAATGTAGAAGGGCTATAAAAGTAAACTTCAAGCATGTTTATTAAAATGAACCCAGTGCACAAGAACAGGTAAGTACTTTCACAGTTAGCTTCATCTGACCAAGTTTAAATACAGCAACCTGGCCAATCAAACTGTGTGATGAAAGTCACATGATAAAAAATCACATGATTAAAAAATTGCATGATAAAAAGCATTGGGTTGTACCTTAAACACATACTGAGTACAATATAAAACATGAGTTTATAACTTTCACCATGAAAGCAAATATGCAAATAACAAAAAACAACATTCTATGACAAAAAAAAAAAAAATATATATATATATATATATATATATATATATATATATATATATATATATGCATAGACATATCTATATGTAATTATAAAACGATCAATTAAAAAGTCATTACACTTTTAAACATCTAGATTTCAATACAGGTCTAAGGGAGGCTTTTTCATTTAAACCTTTCCCCCATCTGCCCTAGGTCGAATAATCCATCTCCCTTCTTTACTCTCAGGGTACTTCCTGATATCACCTTCTCTTATACTAGGAAAGGTACGGTAAATTACCAAAAAATGAAAGGTATGACTAACCCCTTTTTGTATAACATGCTTAGATTGGGCATTGTTACTAGAACCTATCCTTATGTTGTATAGATGTTCACTAATCCTGTCTTTGAACATCCTATCAGTTTTACCCACATAATAGGAGGCACACTACACAATAAGTGAGGTAAACCACATGCTGGGTAAGGCAGTTAGCAGACACCTTAAACCCATACTTACAACCCATATCTGGGTGAGTAAAGAAACCACTATTATAAATGTTATTGCAATAATTACACATACCACATGGCCTAGTGCAAAAATCCTTATTAACCATTAGCATGAGAGTATCCTTTGGTCTACAGAGGATTCTTTTCAAATTCATTTTATTTTTAAACTAAAATGTAGGTGTGTCTTATAACCGAATCTGTAGTGAGGATGTCCCAGGGCTTCCTGACTATGTCCATGATGGAATAAATATCAGTGGTTTAGTACAAGGGTACCTTAACTTATTAACAAGCTCATTGGCCTTACTATCATCTGCAGTTCCACCTCCATTAGAAAAATATGGATAGGCTCTACTTCTTCACTGATCAGGTATCTCATTCAAAATGGTGTCAACTTCCCTAAGGTAGTATCCTCTGGCTAAAAGCCTAGCTTGCAAGTTAACTAACTCAGAGTGAAAGCCATCATCAGAGGCATTCAATCTAGACACCCTTATACATTGTCCATTTACCACATTCTTAAAGACAAATTGAGGGTGCATGCTACATCCATGAAGTAAAGTATTTATGTAGCCTGGTTTCCTATGGACATCAGTATTGACCATCCCATTATCCAACCTTAGTACAAATGCATCAATATAGGCTACTGAAATGGGAGAAAAGGACATGGTAAATTTCAAATAGTTTGTAGCCCCATTAATCTGTTCATAGAAGGTTACCAACTGGTCCCTATTCCCTGTCCAAATAAAATGCAAATTGTCCACAAAATGACAACAGAAAGAGACAAACATAGAGAACAACTCATTAGCAATTGAATGGACCTCCTCCCACATGGCCATAAACACATTGGCATAGATATTGGCACATGAAGTGCCCATAGGTACACCATCCTTTTGTAGAAATATGTCATCATCAAAAATGAAAATATTATTTTCAAGGACAGTCTCCAAAAATAAACAGAAGAGATCAATGAAAGCCTCACTATATTCACTGTGTGTGCTAAGATATATTAGTACAAAGTCAATGCCAACTATGTTAGCAATAACAGTGAATAACGATTGTACATCAAAGGTGACAAAGTAAAATTCCATATCCTTTACTAATGTACTAGTAAAATTATATAATAAGGAACTGCTTAGAATATTTTAAAACAAACCTGTTACTATCAAGAGTAGGACATAAATGCTTCTCTAGAAACAAGGAGAACAGTTTAGTACACCAACCTCTGCCAGCCACAATGGGCCACGGAGGAGGTTTCAAGCCATACTTAGGAATTTTAAGTAGTCCTTGAATAATCAGAATAAGTGGGTGTTTGACTCTCAAAAATGTAGTAAGGCAGATGATATTAATTCACTTTTAAACAAATCCTCCAACATATCATAAAGTCTACATTCTAAATGATACACATACTCAGTATCTATCTTGAAGTAAAAATAGCTGTCACTTAACATGCTACACATAGAAGCATTGTCATCACATCTATTCATAATAACAACAGGACCACCTTTATTTAATTTAATTAGGGTGTCATCAGTTTGCAATTGTGACAGAGCTTTCCTTTGTTTCCAACTTAAATTAGGCTTCCTCTTATTACGAGAAGTATGAGTACTCCTTGAATCATACAAATTAAACAAGTCATTTTCCACATATTTGTTAAAGGCATCAACTAAAGGATGTGAACTAGGCATATAAGTGCTTGGTCTTCTAAAAAACAATCACCTAATGAAGTATTGCCAAATTCAAGTTTCAACAAAACATCCCTGCTGAATAATTTAATGTCAAGTAAAGTGTCAGTTCATAGGTTCATAGGTAGGTATTAGGCTATCGGCCCTAGGGCCTATACAAGCACAGCCAAAATGGTACCCTGGCTTTTGCCACCCAAGAAAATTATTTTCCTGTGCCACTGTTGACCAGAGCCACAGAAGTGATCCCTGGGGTGAATTTCCTATTTCCCATCCAATCATCAAGATTTTTCTTGAAGAGTGCTAATGAGGAGCTTTGTTTGATATAGCTAATAAGTTTGTTCCAGAGTATGGGAAGTCTCTGGGACAGGAATCTATCCCTCCAGCATGTTCTGTTTATTGTGGTGACAAGGTATAGGTCCCTAGAGCATGTAGCTCGGAGGGATTAGGATTTCTTTAAGTGGAGCATGTCCAACAGCTCTGGGTTTAACATAGCTTTGTATGTTAGGCAGAGATTGTCTCTGAGTAGGTGATATGCGATGGAGTAAAGCTGGCCAGTAATCCTCTTTGTAAGGTATTTCTGCAGCCTTTCCAGTTATTGTAGATGTCTTGTGAGGTATTACCAAAAGGGGCTTTGTACTCTATAATGGGTCTAATGAGTGACGAGTAGAGGGGAACAATGACTTATTTTTTCCTGGATGAGAAACCTTTTGTGATGAGGTGTACCATGTAGAAGGATTTCCTGACTACTGTGGTGATGTGATTATCAAAGGAGAGGCTACTGTCCTCCTGTGTCCCAAGGTCTCATCACACTTTTGGTGTTAAGTAGACTACCACCTATGTGGTACCTCTTGGGTACAGAGTTTTTACCAAAGGGGATGACAATGTACTTTTTGGCATTGCCATGCATCTGTCTCAGTGAGGCCCTTTTGTAGGATGTTCAAATCATTAGGAGTTTCGATTATGGCTCCTAGTTTGCAGTCATCTGCGAACTTCATTAGCCAAAGAAATTCTGTGTTAGCCTGTACTTCAGAAAAGTAGATACCAAATAGGAGAGGACCCAGGACTGAACCCTGTGATACTCCACTTGTCACTGGTCTGAAGTCGGATTTGGAGTCTGCTACTTTCACAGTGTGGGTTCTGCCAGTGAGCCAGCTGGCAACCCATCTTGTGACACAGGGATTTATACCTAGTTTAGTGAGTTTATCTATAATTCCAGAGTGGGGGATGGTGTCAAAAGCCTTGGCAAGATCTAGATATGCTGTGTGAACCAGCTTACCCTCATCTACAGCTTTGGTGACTGCTTCAAAGAAGTCAATCAGCCTTATTAGCTAGTTGCTCATGGTAGCTGCTAGTTACTCAGGGTAGTTCTTAAAAATGGGTTCCTTCTGTTCTCTCATCCTTTCTCTTAAACTGACCTCCAATGGTTTGAAAAAGTCATTCAATAAAGTCATATAATTGAAGCTTACCTCCAGGTTCATCTTCTGCCAGTGAGCGAGCAATTCAGGATACTGTGCTCATATGTGGGCAGTTTTAAAACCCATAAACCTCTGGGAATGCTCGTACGATGGAGACAGACTTCAAAATGCTGGTATTGATTTTGCATTCTCTTCAGTTTAAGAAAATCAGCTTCCAAATGCTCAAAAGAGCTATGAAATGCTTTAAAATCAAGTGAATCCTCTGTAGGGGGCATGTCCAATGATAAGGCCTCGTACAGCATTAGTGGGTTATCACCACCCATTACACAGTTCAGGAATCTCTGGGCAACCTCTGACAACAGTCAATGGCCCTTTTGGTGTATACTCGAGTACTACTGAAGTACAAAGCCCCTCAGCCATGTTCCAATGGAGTGTAAAAACAGAGTAAAGGATAGAACAAAACCAAACAGCACTCCAAAGGATAAATGCCTCATTGAATGAAAAGAAGCTTAAATAAAATAATCCAACAGTGTATACAATGAAGCAAACATGTAGAAGGACCATAAAAGTAAACTTCAAGCACGTTTATTAAAACAAACCCAGTGCACAAGAACAAGTAAATGCTTTCACGGTTAGCTTCATCAGACCAAAATATTGCACACCCTATAACCAAGTTGAAACACAGCAACCTGGCCAATCAAACTGCATGATGAAAGTCACATGATAAAAAAATCACATGATTAAAAAAAAATCACATGATAAAATGCATTGGGTTGTACCTTAAACACATACTGAGTACAATATAAAATCTGAGTTTATAACTAACTTTCACCATGAAAGCAAATATGCAAATAACAAAAAACAACATCCTATGACAAAAATTAAAAAAAAAAAAAAAATATATATATATATATATATATATATATATATATATATATATACATATAAATTCAAAAGGAACAGTACGGTGCACAGGTCAACACAAGCCACAGTTTATTAAGTGCTTTCGTCGGTAGTCAACACCAAGACTTCATCAGAATAACAAAAATACTTTGACACATATTTAAATACATTGAAAACCACTTCCCTTTTACATCACTAACAAAATGATTGGTCAATTAATTAAAAACTTTTCATTACGTGACTGTTAAAGGCAACAACAACTCCAATATTAGTGGAAAAATGCAGACTCGTATAACTCATTCACTGCTTCAAAATTAAAAATACATATACGCAATAAATGAAAGTAAAATAACTTGAAAGTGAAAATGTATGTCATATAAAAAAGTAATCATAAAAAATTAACCAAAATTATTTTGTACAAATGAATTAATTAATTATTTGGAGTGGATACAGGAAGGATCTAGACACAAATTTGTCAACTTTAACAACAGAGTTGACTATGGAACTTTAGATGAGCAGTTAAAAACCTTCAAAATGGAGGTTGTAAAACTTCGTAAATTGCAAACTGAAAACTGCTATCTGAGAGAGTGCTTACGTAGGGAACAGATACTCAAGGGTCTGTGGACTTGGAAATTTCCTACGGGGCTAATTAATGGTTCAGACTTACATAAGGAACTTATTACTATGTTCAATCGGCATGGGTGCGAACTTCTTGAGGCACTGGTAAGGGACAATAAAAAGAAAATAAACTGTTTAAAAGATAAAGTTGACACTCGTAATAAATATATTAACAGTGACTTGTGCTTTAGTACCAAACTTAATGAGTATAGAGCTGTCTTTGTGAATGTTGACAAAGCAATTGTGATAATTAAACAAAAAGGTTAAAAACTTAACAGGGATAGCAATGACTATGAACGAGGCAATGCCTATCCATTACCCACTGGCAGTGTTGTACAAACTAATAGTGGAGTGGATAATCAGTATACTGAAGAAGTCGAATTTGATGACATTATTGGTGAAATGAATAACAGTGGGCAGACGGCCCTATTAGAGGCACCCTTGAGAAGGTCAGAACGCCTACAGAACCAAAGGCAACAGAATTACTGTGGGGGGAGACAGAACAATGCACAGAAAATGAACAATGTGAATTACTCAGACCTTTCCCCTCGCAATTGGAAACCCTATCAGGGGAGGGGGAGAGGAGCAGTGACAAGGTGGTAACTAATGAACTTAATAATTGATGTACCATTGTGACCAACAGCTATGGTAATTTTAAAATATACAATCTTAGCGCAGTTGATATTACTACACAATGGACAGACCTGTTTCAGAAAGGCCTGAATTTTGTACCTGTTAGAAAACCTAGGATTGAGAATTAATTAACTGAACTTAAGTTATTGGTTAGGAAGTTAAATCTTAGATTATACTTTGATAATGAAGTACAAGCTGAACAAACAGAGTTATGTAAAAAAGCCAGTATTTTTAATCTACCTTTGCACCCTATTTTACAAGTATTTGAGAATCTATGCATTAATCAGATAAGACAGACCTATTCATCTTATAGAAACGTGCATACATCTAATTTAACAGGTGACGATGAGGATTTATTAAACAACACCACCAGGGATAAAAGTATTAGAATTATGAAACCTGATAAGGGGGTGGGGGGTTCTTGTGGTGATGGATCAAGTGGCGTATATTGAAAAGATGTTACTGCACCTATATAGTGACATATATGAAGAGATATCAGTCAATCAACTTAATATTGCTTACAGAAATATTGATATCACACTCAATGACCTTGTATTAGACAATCAGATCACTACTACTGAGTTATATTTTTTGCAACAAGAGAACCCTCATACCCCCATGATCTTTGGAATACCTAAAATCCACGAGTCCACTATTAATCCCCCCCCTTAGACCTATTGTGGATGTGAAGGCATCCAAGACCTTTACCCCGGCTAGGTTTATTGAATAACACCTTAAATATGTCTTAAAAAAATTGTTCACACATTTTAAAAGATTCTTGGGACTGCCTTAAAAAAATACACACCAGTTTGTACTCTGACCACTTAATTTTGGTTACTATCAATGTCAAAGATCTATTTACTATAATCCCCCATGATGAAGGCAACATGATATTCTATGATTTTCTCTGTAGAAACACCAACCTTGGTCACTCTAGGGTTTTAATGTTTAAAACTATAATGGTCCTTATTTTTAAAAACAATTTTATTATTTTGAGGGTCAGTTGTTTAGGCAGAGAACTGGTGTTACCAAGGGGGCAGCTTGCGCCCCCTTGTTTGCTAATGTGGTATTAGCTGAATGGGAAACGGCTGTAGTGCTTAATTCTGAATTGTTTAGGCACTGTAAATTTTATGGGTGTTACCTCGACAATATACTTATCTTTTGGGAAGGATCTTATGAAGCATTGCAGGAATTTTTTTGTATTCTTGATCTCTAGTACCACCTCTCTAAAATTTACTATGGAAACAAATGATGAAAGAATTAATTTTTTAGATATTTCTATCTACAAGGACAGAGATAAGTACACTTTCATTTCACCTACCTACTCTAATGCCCTGTTGCACCTTGAGAGTGGTCATCCTATCCACCAAAAGAGATCTCTAGTCAAAGGGCAAGGGGTTAGATTGGCTAGAATGGCCAGTGATTATAATATGTTTCTGAATGAGGTTAATATATTAAAATAAATGTTGGGTAGGCCAGGCTATCCTGCACACTTTATTGAACCTATTTTGGAGGAAGTTGTCCAAAAGAGGCTGGATGGTCACTTCTTCCCATTATTGGATATGGCACATGATGAACAGAGGTTGGCAACTGTGAGGGTTGAACATAATGCAGTGTTAACTAAACTCTTTGTTAATGCCATGGTACTTTCCTACAATCCCCTTTATGAAAGGATAAAAGAAATTATTAATAATAATTGGGTGTTGTTTGGCAGCGAACAAGAATTCATCAACAAACTTGGGGATAAACCGTTAGTATATACAAAAAGGACCTGTCTTTTAAAAATTTACTAGAAATTAATGTAGTAGGGAAGACTAAAGGATGAATGAGAAAGTGTGGGCACTGTACGCAATGCCCTTACATCTTGGAGAATGAATTTTTATATATTAAGGGTTATGGCAAGGTGACATTAAAACAGAGATTCAATTGTTATAGTAAGTGCCTGGTATACACGGCTATTTGTCAACAGTGCCAACATTTTTATATAGATAAAGCCATCAACAGCCTTAATAAATGAATATACCAACATTTATATGATATACAGAGAGGTAGCACTAATAATGCACTATCAAAACATATAATTGAGTTTCCTAACCATCAGTTTAGATTTAGTGAAATTGAACAGGTTGGTAACAAGGAGAGAGGAGGCCATATAGATTTATTCCTGGAATATAGGGAATTAATATGGCAACTTAGATGTAATGCCACACATTTACCAAGACTGAATGAAATGGTATCCATCTCTAGTGTCTTGAAACTAAAGGCTGATTTCCATATGTGAGTGTCAAGTTGTAGAGAGTAAGGGTATGAGAATAATTAATTCATTTTTACAAAAGAATTTAGATTACGTTTTTACGATTAATTTTTTATACGACATACATTTTCACTTTCATGTTATTTTACTTTAATTTATTGGGTATGTGAATTTTTAATTTTGAAGCAGTGAATAAGTTATAGTAGTCTGCATTTTTACCACTAATACTAGGGTTGTTGTTGCATTTAGCAGTCAAGTAATTAAATGTTTTTAATTAATTGACCAATCATTTTGTTAGTGATGTAAAAGGGAAGTGGTTTTCAATGTATTTAAACATGTGTCTTGAAGTATTTTTGTTATTCTGATGAAGTCTTAGGGTTTACTACCAACGAAAGCGCTTAATAAACTGTGGATTGAGTTCACCTGTGCGCCGTACTGTTCCTTTTGAATTTATACAGTCTGTTTTCTTTGTGTTTTATATGCATAGATATATGTATATATAATCATAAAACCATCAATTAAAAAGTCATTACACTTTTAAACGCCTAGATTTCATTACAGGTTTAAGGGAGGATTTTTTATTTAAGCCTTTCTCCCTATGTGCTCTAAGTCGAATAATCCATCTCCCTTCTTTACTCTCAGTGTACTTCCTGATATCACCTTCTCTTACACTAGGAAAGGTACGGTCAATGACCAAAAAACAAAAGGTATGACTAACCCCTTCTTGCATTGGCATGAGAGTATCTTTAGTAGGGCCCATCCATATTTTTCTAATGGAGGTGGGACTGCAGATGATAGTAAGACCAATGAGCTTTTTAATAAGGTAAGTGTACCCTTGTACTACACCACAGACATTAATTCCATCATGGGCATAGTCAGGAAGCACTGGGACATCCTCACTACAGATACAGTTATTAGAGGGATTATAGGAGATACATCTAAATTTTGGTTTAAAAATAAAATGAATTTGAAAAGAATCCTGTGTAGACCAAAGGATACTCTCATGCCAATGGTTAATAAGGATTTTTGCACTAGGACATGTGGCATGTGTAATTATTGCAACAACATTGATAATAGTGTTTTTTTACTCACCCAGTACATGTTTAAGGTGTCTGCTAACTGCCTTACCCAGCATGTGGTTTACCTCACTTATTGTGTAGTGTGTGCCTCCTATTATGTGAGTAAAACTGGTAGGATGTTCAAGGACTAGATTAGGGAACACCTATACAACATAGGTTCTAGCAACAATGCCCTTTCTAAGCATGTGATGCAAGAAGGGGTTAGTCATACCTTTCATTTTTTGGTCATTTACTTTACCTTTCTTAGTATAAGAAAAGGTGATATCAGGAACTGCGCTGAGTGTAAAGAAGGGAGATGGATTATTCGACCTAGGGCAGATGGGGGAAAGGCTTAAATGAAAAAAACCTCCCTTAAACCTGTATTGAAATCTAGGCGTTTAAAAGTGTAATGACTTTTTAATTGATGGGTTTATGATTATATATACATGTATCTATGCATATTATATATATATATATATATATATATATATATATATATATATATATATATATATATTTTTTTTTTTTTAATTTTTGATATAGAATGTTGTTTTTTGTTATTTGCATATTTGCTTTCTTGGTTAGTTAGTTATAAACTCATGTTTTATATTGTACTCAATATGTGTTTAAGGTACAACCCAATACTTTTTATCATGCGATTTTTTTTTTTATCATGTGACTTTCATCAAGCAGTTTGATTGGCCATGTTGTTGTATTTAAACTTGGTTATGGGGTGTCCCAATAGTTTGGTCTGATGAAGCTAACTGTGAAAGCACTTACCTGTTCTTGTGCACTGGGTTTGTTTTAATAAACATGCTTGAAGTTTTCTTTTATGATCCTTCTATGTGTTTGCTTCATTGTATACACCATTGGATTATTTTATTTAAGCTTCTTTTCATTCAAAGAGGCATTTATCCTTTGGAGTGCTGTTCCGTACTGAGATAAAAGGACTGAGTATGCCAATGCAGATGTGTCAATATCGCAACTCCCTTTTAATAATTTAGAGTGGCCTTTTTATGAATTATATATGAGTACTCAGGTACAGACCACCTAACAAAGGAATACTTTCGATAAAGACAAGATTCTTAGCATTAAAGCAAACTCAGCCATTTTCCCAGTACTTACGAGAATTTTTGACAATGACAACTTTACCATAACAGAAAATATCTTTCATCTGGAGAAATATATATAATTGTTACTTCTGATATGATGCAGTTATAGTACATATATTCTTGGGTCACATCTTGCACTTACAACCCCCCCCCCCAGAAAGCAAAAAACCCACCACTTTCAAAACCAAATACAATGTAAGTTGTCCGAATGACATATTTAAATGGTCCCTTTGGATATAAGAGTTATCTATCAGTATATGGTTATATCTCTGAAACAATTTGACTTTTCTGGTAAATTTCTGGGAAGCAAAGCTGGATATTAGGTTATAGACTTATGAATGGGTGTGCTTCTGTGTGCAAAGGTAATGTAAAATATTCATTTTAATTGGCTCTATAACTACAAATCTATAACAATGTAACACTTTTATGAGTTTGTGGCTGTGCTGGTGTGACATAAATTCATTTTAACATATGTATACATTCCTTTTATGCCAGTAGAAATAAACAAATGTTGGCACTATCAAAAATCTGAATTAGTGTCTGTGTTAGTATGAAAATATCTGAAAGATGAGAAAATGTAAACAAACACTGAAAATCGAAATAAAGACAGTTCCAGGCCACCGGTAGAGTAAAAACCTTTTATATAAATCCACAGATGAGCGCTTTCGTCTCCATACAAGACTTCTTCAGATAAAACAGCACAGGTGCTACACTTACTTATATAATTGTCATAATTACTAAGCAATTACAATTTAAAGCATCACATAAAAAATGGTTTAAAATATTGTGTAGTTCAATAACAAAAAATATATTACATAAAAACATGTTGTCACCACATTACTTTTAAAAAAATCAAATAATATTGTTCTTTAATTTTAATTTTGAATGAACACTTCTACCCCTTACATAAAATTTGTTTGGTCATACAATAACTGACTCAAACTCGAGCTGCTTGTTTTGTCAATACAGGTTTAATACTCACATACTCATTAAGACCTGGGGGAATGTTAGCCTTTAACCTCAGTTGCCATTTTAGTTCCATATTCAATAGTGTATTTTTCATATCCCCTCCCCTGGTGTTATACTTAACCAAATCAATGATATCAAATTTGAAACCACTGAATGACAAACAGGAAACTGAATGTTTAAACAAAGCACTGGTGTATTTCCCGATCCTAATATCATAAACGTGCTCGTACATTCTATCTTTCAAAGCTCTTTCAGTTTTTCCTATGTAGAATGCCGAGCACTGCGTACATGTTGCCAGGTAAACCAACATCTTAATGTTGCAATTACCCTTACAGAATTTAACTATACTTTTAAGTCCATTGTTCAAATTTATAGTCTCCTCCTTGTAAATGTGTGAACATTGGCTGCACCTACCACATGAACTAGTAGCTTTTTTGGTTTTGACGTTATTATCCACCCTTTCAAACAACCTTTTAAAATTTATCCGTCTTGAAAATAAAATTGGGTTTGTTCCCAACAGCATCGTATAAATCTTTGTTGGTCTTTAATACACTCCAGTTGGCTCTCACTATTTGTGTAAAAAAAATCTGTGAATATATTAAACTCAGTGACACAGGCTCCCTGAAAATTTTTGACTTCTGTATTTTGTTCTACAGCTTTTGTGAAAGGTTGTCCTAGCAACGCTTTGTACTTTGTGCCCCAACCATTATACATTTCTTCCAGAATGACACCGACCAATTCTCTTGGGTAGCCCCTTTCTACAAACGTTTTACCCAAAAAAATGAATTCTTCAAACAAATCATGAAATTCAGAAGTCATCCTAGCTATCCGGACTGCTTGTCCTTAAATGAGACTTCTTTTTTTGGTGTAGTGGATGATGACTTCCATAGTGCAAGTAGCTATTGCACCATGTGCCCTTGCGAAATATTCTAGACTTGAATCCATACGGTGTTTTATTTATTTATTTTATTTATTTATTTATTTAAATTTGTTGACCAGGAGTGTCCGACTGGACGTGGGTCCATTTTCAGTGGAGGCCCAGGGAGAAAAAATCCACAGTAAAATAAACAGACAGTAGTTACATTGGATTACATAGCGATTAACAATTTAACATAGAAATTACTTAGAACATATTTACAGATGAAGAACATAGTACATCAGTAGACAACTAGAATCTTTATCTGTGAAGTACATAACAGGCATTAACAAATGTAACAATGAGAAGTTCCTGCTGTATAATAAGTACTAGGCTTATGAGCCTTTTATATATATTTTATATATAGTGATGTTGAGGTAATTTATGACCTCATTGACAGTATGTATGAAAAAGAGGAAATCTGTACTGTTATTCAAATATTGCATAAACAGTTCTATATTGTCCTTAGTACCCTCCCAAATCACAAAAATATCGTCAAGAAATCTCATGTATGACTTGATGTTTTTTTGAAAAATGCTGTTAAACACATACCTGTTTTCCCATTCTAACATCACTAAATTGGCATAAATGGGGGCACAGGCTGCCCCCATCGCTCCCCCACTCACTTGTTGATAGTACTCTCCCTGGAAGCCTATGTAGTTGTTATCTAACACGACCTCCATGAGTCCCAGGATTAATAAAATTTGATCTTTGTGTAAACAAGAGTGTTTATGGACACTATCACCAAAAAATTCATGTCCCTCACGACGCGGAATGCATGTAAATAAATCCTTCACGTTGATTGTGAGAAAAACACAGTTTTCTGTCCACAAATCATTAGCTAATTTACTGAGGAATTCCCAGGAGTCCTTAATCAAATGTTCAGTTTTAACTAAGATGTCCTTAGTAAAGTAGTCAACGTATACCGCTAACGGATGTGTCTTAGAGTTTCTGGCTGATACAATGGGCCTAAAAGGAGGTTCTAATATAGATTTATGTACTTTGGGGACCTCAAAAAAGTTTGGAATGATGGGGTGGAATTGTCTCAAAAATTGGCATGTTTTATTATAAATTCTATTTTCTACCAAATACTCGTCTAAAAGAGAATCAATTCTACTGTATGCAATTTGTATTTCATTGAAAGAAACAGGTGTGTACGTGCTGGTATCAAGCAAAATGTTAGTTAATGCATTATTATATTCTTCGATACCATATAAAACCACCCCCCCACCTTTATCCGGCTTTATAATACAAAAGTCACTTTGTGCTTGTAAATCTTGAAGTAATTTCCTTTCTTCCACACTGAGGTTGTGATACCCCATTTTCCCTCTGTTCTTTGTGTATACTTCGTAAATCTCATCTGTGACTATTTTCTCAAACGTCATTAGTGCCGGATGGAGGGGGTGCGCTGTAGGTACTGTTTCTAACTAAACCTCTATTTATAGTGTGGTGGTTCCTCACAGTCTTTTCACAGGCCATATTCAGGTTTAATTTTCTAAGATACAGCTTGAAATCTACTAAAAGGTTAGCCAAGTCCCCGTAATGAGACCTAACAAATTTGAAACCTTTAGAAAACAGGTTGAAATGGTGTTTCCCCAAAATACTTGTTGTATAGTTGAAAATTTTAAATCCTCTGTATTTGGACACTATACCCTATTTTCCAATACTTCTATTTGCCCTTCCTCTCCACCTTCTTCCATCCAAAGTTGTTCCCATAAAAATTTACTGGGTGACCTAGATTGGAAGGTAATCTGGCTTTGCTTGCCAGGCGTTCCAATCTTCTGGGGACTAAAAAATGATCATGGGGTTCTGAAAAGGAATCTAATTAATCTAAAGGTCTATTTGAAGTGCCCTCATATGAATTACCCCTACCGTAAATGTTGGGTCTTTGTTCAACTGGTGGTTCAACAATGCCCCGCTGGTTAGTATGGACCAAATCATGTGTCTTGTTTTTGTTTTTAAAATTACTAAAAGAATCTGGGTACATTTTACCCTTGTTGTATTGTTCCTTGTCCCTCATGAATTTTTTCTGCTTCCTAGCAAAAACATTGTTAATCCTACCATCAATTCTTTTCATAACTTTATTGTATAAATATTTATATTCGTTAAACAGTAAATATTTAAGGATGTCATCATTCAACCTGTTGATTTCACTAGACAACCTACCCAATGTTGTTTCATTATACTTAATCAGTCTAGAAATCAACCCTAACCCACACTCATCAAAAAAATCATGAAATTCGTTCAAAACTACATCAGTGAAATTCTATGCCAAAAGGGTATTTGTGTATTCTAAGTCCTTGTGTAACTAGTTTGTGACTTATACAAAAATGCAGATACCAGTTGTCTATCTGTAGGCATTTATATTTAAACAACTTTTTCTCAAATGAGAAAATCATGTCTTTTAAAGTAGGCTCATTAAATACATCTACATTATAACCAGCCATACTTTTATTACAATTATAGGCAGAAAAAGATGTGTTAAAAACAAAATTCTTTTCCATAACATCTTTAAAACATAACAAATGTTCAGAGTTCGGTGGAGAACCAACCACTGTGTCTACCAAGTTGCTTTGAATCACGTTTCCATTTTTAAATGGTTCCGCATAATAAACAGTACCTTTAGAGCTAGTGTTCGTCAGTTGCACGGCCCGACCCTGGTATTCCAGTGAAAAATTTTCAGGGAGCCTGTGTCACTGAGTTTAATATGTTCACAGATTTTTTTACACAAATAGTGAGAGCCAACTGGAGTGTATTAAAGACCAACAAAGATTTATACGATGCTGTTGGGAACAAACCCAATTTTATTTTCAAGACAGGGATAAATTTTAAAAGGTTGTTTGAAAGGGTGGATAATAACGTCAAAACCAAAAAAGCTACTAGTTTGTGTGGTAGGTGCAGCCAATGTTCACACATTTACAAGGAAGAGACTATAAATTTGAACAATGGACTTAACAGTATAGTTAAATTCTCTAAGGGTAATTGCAACACTAAGATGTTGGTTTACCTGGCAACATATACGCAGTGCTCGGCATTCTACATAGGAAAAACTGAAAGAATTTTGAAAGATAGAATGTACAAACACCTTTATGATATTAGGATCGGGAAAGACACCAGTGCTTTGTTTAAACATTCAGTTTCCTGTTTGTCATTCAGTGGTTTCAAATTTGGTATCATTGATTTGGTTAAGTATAACACCAGGGGAGGGGATATGAAAAATACACTATTGAATATGGAACTAAAATGGCAACTGAGGTTAAAGGCTAACATTCCCCCAGGTCTTAATGAGTATGTGAGTATTAAACCTGT
The DNA here is from genome assembly GCF_019279795.1 of Protopterus annectens. Taxonomy (NCBI): domain Eukaryota; kingdom Metazoa; phylum Chordata; order Ceratodontiformes; family Protopteridae; genus Protopterus; species Protopterus annectens. Next base: position 1,209,318,741 of record NC_056733.1, on the reverse strand, counting down.
ATTGACAGAAAAAGCAGCTCGAGTTTGAGTCAGTTATTGTACGACCAAACAAATTTTATGTAAGGGGTAGAAGTGTTCATTCAAAATTAAAATTAAAGAACAATATTATTTGATTTTTTTTAAAGTAATGTGGTGACAACATGTTTTTTTGTAATATAGTTTTTGTTATTGAACTACACAATATTTTAAACCATTTTTTTATGTGGTGCTTCAGATTTTAATTGCTTAGTAATCATGGCAATTATATAAGTAAGTGTAGCACCTGTGCTGTTTTATCTGAAGAAGTCTTGTATGGAGACGAAAGCGCTCATCTGTGGATTTATATAAAAGTTTCTTACTCTACTGGTGGCCTGGAACTGTCTTTATTTCGATTTTAGTATTAAAATATGATTTACAGAATTAAAGACATTTTTACACATTACATATACTACTCTCCAGCATATCAGTGAACAAGCATTTAGGGGTCTATATTAAATCCTCGAAAGTTTTAAACAGAGAATGCTATCTACAGCGAAAATGCTGTGCAGTGAACTGTAAATAGTGAGATCGCACTACAGTAAAGATTGGAAAATTTGTCCTTTCCTCACTGTAGTGCGATCTTGGAGTTGGTATATATAATTAGTGGGGGGGTGTGAGGCGCAGCCCCCCACAACAACAAATTAAATTCATGTCATTTTTGCTGTGGCTAGCATTCACTGTTTACAGCTTTCGAGGATATAAAATAGACTCGCATTTAGAAATATTAATGGTCAGCTGTGTAGATGTCAGATTTTTTTGTTTCACCCCTAAGGATTTATTTCATACCTATTGCTTCATTTCTGTAAATTATAAGGATTACACTATGGGCATATGAGAAAGGAAAATGAAAACACCCACATAAATGGTATAATGATGAATAGAATTAAATATATATTTATCACAGACTATCTTAACAAAATGCTAATAACTTAAATCAGACATTAAATAAAAGTGAGCATGCATTTTCACTACACCTATAAAATTAAGAGAAGAAATATTCAGTGTCATCTTTAGCAGATGTTTATAACTGATTAATTTAATACAGTGCATTTGTATTGTATACCACAATCTGTTTTCTGCTCAAAAAGTAGATTTAAGCAGGCAGCTGACACTATAATTGACTCTAAGTATCAAGAATGAAACCAGCATTCTTCCATTATCCCAGCACAAGGATACAGTGTATTACATTGAGCCATGCCACACTTTGATTTGATTTTAAAAACTGTTGCTTGACCGTGGGTGTAGGAAACAAATGGTGACTATACCATCTAATTTACTAAGACTGCAGTTTTTTTTTCTTTCCGTTCAATCATGTCAAACATACACCAGGAAGGAGATCTGTTAATTCAAGCCAAAGTACACATTTGAGTATTACAAAGTTGTATAGGTATAATTTTGGTTTAATCATGAACAGTAAAAAAAATCAATAAATAAATAAACACAAATGTTTAAAGATACAGTTTAGAACTTTAGGTATGTGTTGTATGGGGTCTATATTAGAACATCGAAGTTTCAAAACTTTGAATGTTTTAATATCGAACCCTATTCAGCGAAAGCTGAAAACATCGAACATACAGAACAGCAAATTATTTTCCTAGGGAAAAAATTTGCTGTTTCAAAACACATACACACAACACAAGCACACAAAACAAACAGCAATCCACACACATACACCTAAAATCTTACACCTAACCCTACACTAAACTGTACACACACCACTAACTATCCATTTACAGTAACCCAAACCCTATCCCTAAGGTCCGTCACTATCGCACACTCACCTCACCCGTGCCCTAACCCTAACTCACCTACCTCTCTCTAACCCTCACGTCCACACAATCGCACACTTACCTGACCCGCGCCCTAACCCTAACTCACCTAACTCGCCCTAACCCTCACGTCCACACAATCGCACACATACCTAACCCACGCCCTAACCCTAACTCACCTAACCCACCCTAACCCTCACGTCCACACAATCGCACACATACCTAACCTGCACTCTAACCCTAACTAACCTAACCGCACTCAATCGCACACTTACCTGAACCCTACCTGTAACTTTCCACCACAGCGCTGAAAATACCGAAGCAACAGAAACGGACAACCTAATTCTTTCCCTAGGAAAAAAATGTGGTTTTCTGTTGCTTTGATATTTTCAGCTTTCTCTGAATAGGGTTCGATATTAGAATATTCGAAGTTTTGAAACTTCATTGTTCTAATATAGACCCGTTGTATGTTATCTAAGTGGCAATACAATAATAGTCTGTGTTTTAGTAATTTTGGAACTGCAGTTTTATAATAGCTTACTGCACCATAATAGGAAAAAAATGACAGTCTACACGGATGACCTATTCATAGATTTCAGACAAAATAGTAGTGTAATGCATCTTACTGAATCTGTGTAAATTATACAGAGTTGGCTTCACATTTTAGATTATATGAAATGTTCTTCGGGTGCTAATAAGCTGTTCAGGCAAAGTATAATGACTGGTTTTATAACTGTGCTACATGAAAAAGAAGACAGGCAAAGTAATTACAGTCTTATTGGCCATGGCTCAGGGAGTGTTCTAAGAGCGTGGCTATTATCTTGACTGCTGACATTAAACCCTTTTATTAAGATTGCTATATCTCAAGTTGATTTGTTTTGAAAGGTATAATTTGACCATCAGAATTACAGTAAATTCAACATGTATTTTAAGTACTATATTCTAAGCAACATATTAGGTATAAAAAGGGATTTATTACAAAAGGTTAAGTATTTTTAACATGGTTTGTGATTCATTATAATGCGCTGAGCTACTATCTTAGAATTTTGTCTGGGTAATATGTAACTAGTAACCTCCTTAATTTTCAGTATATTGACTTTTAACATTCCAACTGTGAAAACAAAGAAAAAGCTTTCACAAAGTGAGATGAGAAATTACTCAAAACCGTCAGTGCCTAACTTATACTTCATGTGTCTGCGCATGCTCTTTTATCATTGCTCATTATTTCATGAGATGGGGAGTGGAAGAGCACTGCCCCCTGCAGGTGATGTAATGCTACATGCTAATGATTGAAATGCTGACTAAAACTGTTTCTATTTTTGACAAATCTTGCTAATTTCATTCATAAGCATTTCCTTCAGAAATTAGGATACCTCTCAACTGTACAAATTTTTGCAGAATGTCCAGATTTTTGCCTCATATTTTGGGTCCTTTTTTCTTAAAAGTCTGGTTTTCTGGCAAATTAGTGGCAAATCGATAAAGACTGAAGTTAGAAAATAATGACAGACATTTGAGCTTCAGACTTCATACCCTTCAGAAAATGCTGCTAATGTAAAACCTGTTTTTCTATCATCTTTCTAAGTTTGTATGAAAAATATTTAAAAATTGTCCCTATTTTTGGGCCCCTGTCCCTCTTCTATTTATGGCTTTGTCCGGATTTCTTACTCTAAGAGGTTGAGAGTTATGTAAATAATAAGAGCATGTGCCATGAGGTAATGGGCATTTGAAGAGGCCATAGAGAATGTCAGCTATTTAGCCAACAGCTTATAAACTGAAGATCATTTTGTTAAGACTTATTGGATAATGGGCAAATTATACATCAATACCCTCAGGAAAAGGAATGTTCTCCAACAGCATATTAATATACGAGTTCCTCTTATTGAATAAAAAGGAATGAAACAACTTTCATCAAAACGGGTGTCTTCTTTTTTCTCCACTGTTGCGTGATCTCAAGAGTAGTTGTATTCAAGTTTGGGGGTTGTGGGAGGTGTCCCACATACTGGGGGTGTGGGGGGGGGGGCTGAAAACAATTACCACTGAGGTTCAGAGAAACTTGTTTCTCTCCCTTTCGGTCATTCAGCACTAGATGAAAATACTGTTGATTGATCAATACCAGTGTTTAAAGTACATATATTGCCTGGGAGAAAACAAATCCACGGTATCAGCATATTAATCAGCCATGAAAAACAGAGTTAAATACAAACAAAAAGGCATTATGAAAACAGACTTAAAAATACAAACAAAAAGACAAAAACAGACTTAAAAATTACAAACAAAAAGGCATTATAAAAACAGACTTAAAAAATACAAACAAAAATATATAAAAACAGACTTAAAAATACAACAAAAAGATATTTTTTAAGCTTATTAAATGTGGCTTTGCTGTTTAATGAATGTAAAATAAAAGAAAAAATAAATTAAAAAAAAAGCAGTGTGGATGTGTCCGTGATAGAGCAAGCAGGCAAGAGTGAAAGAGAGAGACAGCAAGGGAAGGAGAGACTCAGATCATACCTCGCAATTTCCTTGATCAACAGCTCTAAATAAAGCAAACATGAGAAAAATGACATACAGTCACAGATACATTTTAACATTACACTAATTTTATATCAGTTTGTATTTTCCCAACAAAATGAAGTATGAAACTGTAATGTCTAGTTTCATTGACTGACAGTAGTCTTCACTATCTTTACCAGAAAAATCAAACATTTTCAAGTGACAGAGCAAAATCAGACACAGTTGAGAAGGTGGGGTTGGGAGGATTCCAGCATCTTGAACTGTATCTTTTTTTTCATCCATTTAATTGCAGTGAAACAGCTAAAGTGTACTCAGTCATAAAAGCCAGCTGTGAATGATGTGTATTGTGTCTGCATATTTGTGCATCTTTGTGTGTGTGTGTGTGTGTGTGTGTGTATGTGTGTATGTGTGTGTGTGTGTGTGTGTGTGTGTGTGTGTGTGTGTGTGTGTGTGTGTGTATGTCTGTGTTTTGGTTTCTAGATGTGTGAGTCTGTCTGAGCCTATGCATCAATGTGTGTATGTGTGTGTGTGTGTGTGTGTGTGTGTGTGTGTGTGTGTGTGTGTGTGTGTGTGTGTGTGTGTGTGTGTGTGTGTGTCTATGCTTTGCCACAGATGGCCTGCAACTGTCTTCCTTGCACTTCAGTCTTCTGGCAAAGGCTCTGCCTCCCTCATAGTGTCTTTTTAGACAATGCCATGAGGTCAAAACTACCAATATGAACATTTTATCAAAATACAAATTAAAGATCCTGCTGTTAAACGCTAAGAGTCCAAACATGAAACTGCACTCATTGCAAGCATTCCTAACTCTGGAAGATGCTGAGATTTGTGCAGTCACAGAAACATGGCTTAAAGCTGCTGAGAGCATGCCATCCATACCAGGTTACTCAGCCTATCATGCATTCAGACTGCAAACCATGGGCAGCAAATCAAAAGGAGGTGGAGTTGCAATATATATTAAAGACATACATACCTCCAGGCTGATCAAACATTATGACACATATTAGACACTCCAGGTGCAGTTAACCATTGATAAGACCACTATTCAAATCATAGCTAGCTACAGGCCCCCAACTTTGACTCAAGATGCCCACTCCACCTATCTGGACCACTTCGAATCTTTAAAGATTCAACCCTTTACCCTGATCCTGGACCACTTTAATTATCCAACCATAGACTGGAAGAACTACTCATGTGAAAACACAAATGCCCAGAGATTCCTTGATTTAATCAGTGCAAATGCCTTGGACCAGCTGGTTGACACCCCCATAAGAGGTGATAATATCTTGGACATGGTATTAACCAACATGAGTAACTACTGCAGCATCCCTACAGTGTCATCCTCCCTGGTAAGATCTGACCACAAAGCAGTCACTTTCGAAGTCATCATCTCCCCCAACTCCCCCTAACTAGGGTCAAAGAAAAAAAACTTCTCTAAAGCTGATTACAACCTCCTGAGTGAAGTTATAAACAGCTTCACAGCCCCCTCTCCCTTGACAGGAACTGGGACTTATGTCGAGACCTACACCAATTTACTATACGAGCATTTACATAGCTGCATGCAATCAGGAATACCAGACAGGACAAATTCCTCCTCCTCCTCAAGGAAGAGTAAACCTGTCTGGTGGACATCTACAATAAATAAACTCTACAATAAAAGGAAAAAAAATTGCTGTCCAAGACCAAGAAGGAGCAGGTGCCTAATTGGAAGCAATCTGTCCTTAGCCTGAACAAGCAAATAAGAGCACTAGCAAAATCCACCAAAGCAAACTTTGAGTCCAAACTGTTGACATCTACTAAAGGCGATCATAAGGCCTTCTTCACATATGTCTGCATTCTCAAAGAAAGCACTCAGTTCTGCCCAGAACTGGTGGTCAAGGACACCACATATACAAATGTCATAGATATATCCAACTGGCTGGCAGATAGGTTCAGTGAAAATTTCACCCCTCTGTCCTCCCATCAGTAAATCAGGACATCCCGAGCACCTGCCCCCCTCCTCTTATCTCTAGGGAGCAAGTCATCACTGCCCTCTCAAATGCAAAAGATACAGCCTACATGGGACCCAATAACATCCCAAGCTGCATCCTACATGAACTCAGACAGGAACTTGCAGCACCATTAGGCACCCTATTCAACCAAAGCCTGAGTACCAGCTTCATACCAGCTGAGTGGAGGACAGCCATTGTCATCCCTTTGCACAAAGGTGGAGCGTTCACCGATCCCGGAAATTATAGACCCATCATCCTAACTAGCCTGACCTGCAAGGCCATGGAATGGATTATCATGGACCTTATTAACAAAAACATTGGCAACATCCAAACACTCAAACTCACACAGTTTGGTTTCATTAAAGAGAGGTCATGGCTGTTAAACTTGGTTGACTTATTTGAGACAGTCACCAAAGCCATGGATCAGGGGAAGACGGTGCACACCATCTACCTTGAGCTGGCCAAAGCCTTTGATACTATTCCCCACTCAGGTATAATAGATAAACTCTCTCAACTAGGAATTAATCTGTATGTTACCAGATAGGTAGCAAACTGGCTCACTGATAGAACCCACTTAGTCAAAATAAGGGAAGTCACCTCAAACAGTAGACCCATAACAAGTGGTGTATCCCAGGGATCAGTCTTGGGGCCTATGTTGCTTGAGATATACTTTTTTGAGGCGCAGGCAAAAGCCAGCGGGCTATGACTGACCAAGTTTGCAGATGACTGCAAGCTGGACGCTGTCATCAATTCACCTAGTGATGTGAACATCCTCCAAAAGGGTCTCGCCCAAACAAATGACTGCTGCCAGAAACATAACCTCAAATTGAATAATGCCAAAAAATGCATCATCATCATCCACTTTGGCGAGAGTGATGTTCTCACAAATTATCACATTAATAACAAAGCCCTAATCACGCAATCAGTCATGAGGGACTTTGGCACCAAGGTTGATAGCAAACTGACTTTTGACCACCATATTGCCTCCACTGTATGGAAAGCTTTCTATATGGCCCACCTCATTAGAAAGGGTATCTCATCCAGGGACAAAGAGGTCATAATATCCCTGTATTCTTCCCTTATAAGACCCATTATGGAGTACAATGCCCCTTTCAGCATGTACCTCACAAAGCACAAGCAACAGTTGGAGAGACCACAGAGGTTCCTCACCAGGAGAATCCAGGGCCTCAAACATCTACCCTACACAGATAGGCTAAAAGCCATGTCCTTCTACTCAGTCAAATACAGACTCCAAGGAGGTGACCTCTGGCATACAAAGCAATCTCAGACCCCACCTTGATGGTACTGCTGCATATCTGCAAGTCACGCTCCACATGCACAACTTCAGCCTGGTCTCTGACATCAATAGGACTTGTTGGTGGAATAGATTTGTGTATCAGAGACTACCACTTCTGTGGAATGGACTCCCTGTCCATGTCAAGCAGAGTACCTCATTAATTCATTAACACTTTTTAAGCACAACCTGGATAACTGGATGGGGAACAGAAAATACACCCCTTGGATTCCACCTGTGTCCCTGCTGGACAGGGGCATCAGATGCTGACTTGTTGGAACATGGGTTAAATTCTTGGCTAGGCTTGTAAGGGCCTCAAGGCTAATAGCCTAGTAACTTCCTATGATCCTATGATGTGCCTGTGTGTGTGTCTGTGTGTGTGTGTGTGTGTGTCTGTGTGTGTGTGTGTGTGTGTGTGTGTGTGTGTGTGTGTGTGTGTGTGTGTGTGTGTGTGTGTGTGTGTGTGTGTGTGTGTGTGTGGGTCTGTGGACATTAAATACTTACATAACTTATATTTTAGATTTAAAAAATGTCCGGCAACAACTGCACATTCTTTGGCAAGTTTGAAACATTAAGTGGAGGAACTATTTTACATAAAAAAACATTAAAAACTGTGTATACTAATAAAAAGTATATAAGACAGTTTAACAGATAGCCCATTATCTAAGCACAATAATGCCCTCCAGAGTGGATGTTAACAGGAAATAATGAACATTCAAGGAGATGTGTGGCATCAGGCCTCAAAACACTCAAGGTGGTCTGATATTTCCCTGAAAATGTCCACCCTGTGGGGCATTATTGCTCATTTAAGCAAATAATGCTTCAAGGAAAATCAGTTTTTCAAGTAAGCAGTTTTTTCATTACTTATTATGGTTAACTCCAAGGTCATAAATTTTCAAAGAAATAAAGAACTATTACATTTCAGTAAAGCTCTGTTTAGTCAGTTTCAATGAAATAGTCTTCAACAAATTGTTGTTAGACTGATTCTCATCCATGGATGGTCTGTTTCAGTGGAGTGCAAAACCAGTACAGCATTGTAATCATCCAATGGCCAACAGGCAACACTTTTAGCATATTTCAGAGTATCTTATGCTTCATTTTCTATTTGTTGCTTAGCACATAATAATGTATAGGATTTGATACTACCTTACAGAAATCACAAGGTATTTGTGTGAGTGGAGGACAGAAAAATGAGAACCAGAAATAATGGACATGTAGTATATGCAGCAGCAGTCAAAACGCAGAACATATGTGTATGTGCTAATCAGAAACATGATAAAAAACTGCAGTATGTCTTGAACAGAGGGCACTACAGGCAAGAGCAGAACATAACTGTGTCACGGTCATATAGTAATGGCTTATGTAAGATCATAATGCTTTATAAGTGCCACATGAAATGTATTAAGCGAGAATGGTGTAATAGTGCATAGTACTGCATGATGTAACAGGTAGCAGGATTTATGCAACCATTTTCCAGTACCCTGAAAGAGATATCTAAGGATGCTGTTCAGCAAAGCTTGTAGAGAAAGACAGAGTTCTGCACATGATGCGGCATACATGCTGCTGAAAGAGATATCTAAGGATGCTGTCCAGCAAAGCTTGTAGAGAAAGAGACAGAGTTCTGCACATGATGTGGCATGCATGCTGCTGAAAGAGATATCTAAGGATGCTGTTCAGCAAAGCTTGTAGAGAAAGAGACAGAGTTCTGCACATGATGTGGCATGCATGCTGCTGAAAGAGATATCTAAGGATGCTGTTCAGCAAAGCTTGTAGAGAAAGAGACAGAGCTCTGCACATGATGTGGCATGCATGCTGCTGAAAGAGATATCTAAGGATGCTGTTCAGCAAAGCTTGTAGAGAAAGAGACAGAGTTCTGCACATGATGTGGCATGCATGCTGCACATCATTCATGTACAGTGTGAATAATAGCATGTAGCCACAAATATTCATCACATCCGTAGAGTAAAGCCAGACATTAATGGCTGTGTAATGTCTTATTGCAGCTGTAGTTGTCTTGTGTGAATAAGTGTAAGATCAGTGAATACACAACAGGTGGCTAGTGAAACTGGGTGAGGGGTCTCCTGTGTACCAAGAAGTTGTCAACATGGTGCCACACAGATTTGTAGAAAATCCTAATATTCCTGGATGTCATACTATGACTGCTATGTGGGGGGTAGGGCATACCAGCAGGTAGGGTGCACATTGTGATTCCATCACATAACATGTTTGTAGTACATTGTGTTCCCATCACAGAACATGTATGTAGTACATTGGGTTCCCATCACAGAACATGTATGTAGTGCATTGTGCTCCCATCACAGAACATGGATACTCAGTTCTCTATCAGAAGGATCGCCTTGAACTGAAAGAATTACTGGAAATGAGCAAGAATCTATATGTGGCCTCTGTGTGCTACCACACTTCCACACACACCTGTGCATGAAATTCTATGAGGTAGATGTGTGCCTTCATGCATAAAGTAGTCGGGATTGATAATGGGAATGCATGAATATTATGGTCTAATAAGAGTAAGGTGTAGTTCATAGCTAAACACAACTGTGTTGCATGCAATCAACATAACGTTACAAATCTAGAAGACAGTACAGAGGCCTCTGCAGCATGTCTCCATAATATAAGCAATAATACCACAGCATAGTTAAGCAGGTGTAGTATGATACATGTCTATTACCTTTTAAAAATTGTAAGCTTTTGATTGTGTTTATTGACAAAAAGTTAAAGGGGTTTTAAGGTAACATGAATAATATTTATTAAAAGATCAATGACATTTTGGGGTCATTTGAAGAAATTAGATATGATGACATGCAGATATAATCTGATAAGGAAAGGGAAGCATAAGTTGGCTCCAAAGGTGTGGTGTGTTAACATTCTGTCATATATGTGATACCTGCTATATAGAGAAGTCACAGACACCTAGGGTCCAGAACTTTCAAGCATGACCCGTGCTAATACCCACTTCCCTTCAAAGTCCTCTCTCTGACCCAGTTACACATCACCCCCTTATACTATTCTGGCATGTCGAGTGGTATATTACTGACGTCTTCTCCAGTTCAGCTGGTTAATTTGGGAATCCTGAGACAATGTTACAATTGTCTCATGTACACAGACAACCCTCTCCTCCTCCCAACAAACACAAACACATGTGAGAGATGCAACTATATAGCCAAACTGGAGGCTGAACTCTCTCATCCAGGACTAGCAATACCAGACAGGAGGAGAAGGTAACCACACACACAACAAACCCAGTCTCACATAAACCAACCACAACTGCAAACCAAACACATAATAACACAAAGACATACTCAGAGGCTCTAATAAAAAACTTACCGAAACAACAGAGGCTCCCAAAGCAGACATCCAAGAAAACACCACCTCAAAACTCTGCACATGCAACACATAGTACACAAAGTCAGTGTGCCAAACAATCACACCCCTTAAGGCGAAACACCATGCCTGATACACTAGTAATAGGTGACTCTATAGTCAGACACACTGACGTCCCACTTACCAGGCTGAACAAAGAGAGGGTAACGGTGAGCTGCCTGTCGGGAGCTAGGATCCGCCACATAACACAAGCACTCAGGTCACTCCAAAGCAAGTACAAATATGACTCCATCATTGTCCATGCCAGCGTGAATGACCTGAGACGTACCTCCTTGGACTACATGAAAAGAGACATAGAGGAGCTCTCTGATTATGTAGCCCAGGCTGGTATGACCCTGACCCTGAGCAGCATTTTGCCCTCACCAAGAATGATGCCACAATACAAAGACAAGATGATCAGCTTTAATAATTGGCTCAATTACTGGTGTCATTCTAGGGGGATCCAATGTCTGTCTGCTTGGGATGACATGCTGGACAAGCCACGCTGCTTCGCAAGGGACGGCTTGCACCTGTCACCACTGGGCTTCCGGATATTGGCTAAGGCTCTTGCCACCCCCATAGTGCCTTTTTTAGGCAAGGCTCAAAAGACAAACCCACCACCTTAGAAAACAATAAAGGAAAAAAACTAAGGGTAATGCTGCTCAACGCCAGAAGTCTAAATCTCAAGATGCAGGCTCTCGAAGCACTCCTCAGTATGGAGAGTATTGATGTCTGTGCAGTAACTGAAACCTGGTTCAAGGCTCCTGAGAGCACCCCAGCCCTACCAGGTTATACCTCGTATCATGCATTTCCGCCCCAAAACCTGGTCTGAACCACAAAAGGAGGGGGAGTGTCCATATTCATTAAAGACACCCACACCTCCAGGTTAGTGGCAATGCACGAAGCATCAGAGACCATCCATGTGCAACTAACCATAGGCAAAACTGCTATACAACTTGTAGCATGCTACAGACCACCCTTGCAATCTCAGGAACTCCATTCAGCCTTCCTGAAGACACTGGAGGATATGAATGTCTCATCAAATACCATCATATTGGGAGACTTCAACTGCCCAAACATAGACTGGGTGCATTACTCAAGCCCCAACACTCTAGCCCAAAGGTTCCTGGAATTCATCAACTCAAATGCGATGGAACAACTAGTCACCTCCCCCACAAGGAGAAATAATATACTTGACCTGATCATCACAAATATGGGGACAAAATGCTCAACACCGGAAGCATACCCCTCACTAGTGAGATCAGACCATAAACTAATAACCCTAGATATTCATATCCCACCTCCACCCCCAGCACAAAAGACCACAGTGAGAAACTTCTCAAAAGCCGACTTTACACTCCTTAAGACTGAAATGGTATCCTTCAAGCCCCCTGGGCCAGTGGAAACCACATCCGACACTGCTGAATCCTTCACAAATGCTTTCTACGGGCATCTCCAAGAATTCATGGATCATGCAATCCCAAATAAAACCAAGACCCTTTCCACCAAAGGCAGGTATCCTATCTGGTGGACCCCAGCCATAAACAAACTTTATAACAAGAGAAGAAAGCTACTGTAAGATAGAGCAAAATCCCATAAAGGGAAGGCATCCCTGATCAGCACTAGCAAAAAACTATGTTCGCTAATAAAATCATCAAAGGCCAACTTTGAGAGAAAAATCGCTAAGGACACTAAAGATAATCACAAGGCCTTCTTCAGTTATGTTAGAAACCTGGGCGGAAATCCTCAGATACACTGAACCCACAGATATTGCCAACATACTGGCCGATAGGTTCAGTGCAAATTTCTCCACTCCCTCTCCCCCAAAAGACGAAATAAATCTCAGCTGAATGCAACCTCCCTGAAATCTCAGATGTCCAGGTGAGAGCTGCCCTCAGCAAAGCTAAAAATACAGCATCCATGGGACCTGACAGTGTCCTGGGTTGCGTGCTACGTGAACTCCTAGAGGAGCTAAACCCGCACATAAGAACGCTGTTTAATCTTAGCCTTGCTGCAGGATACATCCCTGAACACTGGCGTACAGCTACAGTGGTCCCACTCCACAAAGGTGGCACCTCTACAGACCCTGGAAACTACCGCCCCATAAGCTTAACCAGCCTGGTCTGCAAAGCTATGGAAAGGATCATTATGGAACTCATAAACAAAGACATCGGGGACCTACAGACAATTGACCCTACCCAGTTCGGCTTTGTAAAAGGCAGATCCTGTCTTTTAAACCTGGTGGACTTTTTTGAAACAGTCACTAGAGCCATCGATGAAGACAAAGCAGTTCATACAGCTTACCTGGATCTGGCAAAAGCCTTCGACACAATACCCCACTCAGGCATCATAGACAAGCTCAACAGCTTAAATGTAAACCCGTTTGTCACAAGATGGGTTGCAAACTGGCTAAAGGACAGAACCCACAAAGTCAGAATAGCTGGAGCTATGTCAGACTCTAAGCCAGTCACAAGTGGAGTCCCACAGGGATCTGTCTTGGGACCCCTCTTGTTCGGCATTTATTTCTCAGATGTGCAGGCAAACATAGGGGGGTTGTAGCTGACAAAGTTCGCAGACGACTGCAAACTAGGCGCCATAGTCGACGCACCAGCTGACACATGCAGCCTCCAGAAGGGCCTCACAGAAACAGACTGGTACCAGAGTCATGGCCTTAAACTAAATGCCAAAAAATGTATAGTCATCCCCTTTGGAAAAAACAAAGTACCCACAAATTACCACATAGGTGGTAATCCATTAAGTACAGAAAAAGTAATCAGAGACCTGGGGACCCAAGTTGACAGTGACCTCTCATTTGACACCCATATCGCCAAAGTGGTTAGAAAGACCTTCTACCTTGCCCACCTTATCATGAAGGGGTTCACATCCAGATCAAAGGATGTCATTGTACCCTTATAGTCCTCCCTTATCAGGCCTATGATTGAGTACAATGCCCCCTTTGGTATGTACCTCACCTGGCACCTGCAGCAGCTGGAGAGACCCCAAAAGTGCCTTACCAAGAGGATCAAGGGTCTCCAGCATATGTCATATGCTGCCAGACTGAAAAAGCTCCAGCTCTATTCAGTAGCATACCGCCTGCTCAGAGGTGATCTGTGCCTTACGTACAAGGCCATGTCCAATTCAGAATTAATGGACATGCTCCACCTCAAAAAATCCAAATCCATCAGAGCCACGAGAGCTAAAGATCTAAACCTCAGCACAAATATGAATAGGACATGCTGGAGGGACAGTTTCTTAACCCAGAGGCTTCCCGCACTCTGGAACAGGATACCTGTCCATGTTAAGCAGAGCCCCTCACTGACTCTCTTCAAGAGAAATCTGGAGGAATGGATGGGTGATCGTAGGTTTACCCCGGGGGTCATCTCTGTGTCATTGCTAGATAGAGGCGCAGTAAACTAAATTTAATTTAAATTGTACACTTTTGTATCATTACATGGGGTGGCAAAAGCCACATACACTTTGGCTAGGCTTATAAATGCCCTAGGGCAGATAGCCTAGTACTATACTATGAAACTATGAAACTATGAAATTTTGTAGATAAAAAATGCTTATCACTGGTTTTATATTGGCTCAGAGATGACAAAAACATTTTTAATCAATATACGCTGTTTTTTTGAAGTTGGACCTTGAAGTTGTAAGGAAAATAAATCATATAGCTGACCCATCATGCTGACTCCACTTGACAAATCTGTGCTGTTATCTGATAGCATAATGATGATAGCACCTGTAGTAACATGAAAAGCCTCAGTGTGACGTGCAAGACAGCACCTACAGTAACAGAACAAGCCTCACAGTGACTTGCATGACAGCACCTATAATAACAGGAAAAGCCTCAGCGTGACTTGCATGACAGCACCTATAATAACAGGAAAAGCCTCAGCGTGACTTGCACAACAGCACCTGTAATAACAGGAAAAGCCTCAGCATGACTTGCATGACAGCACCTGTAATAACAGGAAAAGCCTCAGTGTGATTTGCACGACAGCACCTGTAATAACAGGAAAAGCCTCAGCGTGACTTGCACGACAGCACCTGTAATAACAGGAAAAGCCTCAGCGTGACTTGCACGACAGCAGCTGTAATTACAGGAAAAGCCTCAGCATGACTTGCACGACAGCACCTGTAACAGGAAAAGCCTCAGCGTGACTTGCACAACAGCACCTGTAACAACAGGAAAAGCCTCAGCGTGACTTGCACAACAGCTCCTATAATAACAGGAAAAGCTTCAGTGTGACTTGCATGACAGCACCTGCAATAACAGGAAAAACCTCAGCGTGACTTGCACAACAGCACCTGTAATAACAGGAAAAGCCTCAGTGTGACTTGCACGGCAGCTCCTGTAACAATAGGAAAAGCCTCAGCGTGACTTGCCCATATGTTGTTACCCAGAATGTTACTTCACATTACACTACACGAAGGTGCAGACAATGATTTGGGATTATGCTGCAAAGGACACGGCATATATCACTTTGCTCTTATATGTTACTCTGTCACAAAAGGAATTACCCATGCATAAACTTAGAAAGTATGTCACTACTATGTCACTAAAATTTAATAAATTGTTTTCTAGTCCCGAGGAGTTTTTCTCCCCGGGTCTCTGCTGAAAATCAGCCAAAAGCTCAGCCAGACTAACCCGGTTAACAAATGTAAAATAAATAAATAAATAAAATAACAGGAAAAGCCTCAGCGTGACTTGCACGACAGCACCTGCAATAACAGGAAAAGCCTCAGCGTGACTTGCACAACAGCACCTGTAATACCAGGAAAAACCTCAGCGTGACTTGCACAACAGCACCTGTAATAACAGGAAAAACCTCAGCGTGACTTGCATGACAGCACCTGTAATAACAGGAAAAGCCTCAGCATGACTTGCACAACAGCACCTGTAATAACAGGAAAAGTCTCAGCGTGACTTGCATGACAGCACCTGTAATAACAGGAAAAGCCTCAGCGTGACTTGCACAACAGCACCTGTAATAACAGGAAAAGCCTCAGCGTGACTTGCATGACAGCACCTGTAATAACAGGAAAAGTGTCAGCGTGACTTGCATGACAGCACCTGTAATAAGAGGAAAAGCCTCAGTGTGACTTGCACAACAGCACCTGTAATAACAGGAAAAGCCTCAGTGTGACTTGCACGGCAGCTCCTGTAACAATAGGAAAAGCCTCAGCGTGACTTGCCCATATGTTGTTACCCAGAATGTTACTTCACATTACACTACACGAAGGTGCAGACAATGATTTGGGATTATGCTGCAAAGGACACGGCATATATCACTTTGCTCTTATATGTTACTCTGTCACAAAAGGAATTACCCATGCATAAACTTAGAAAGTATGTCACTACTATGTCACTAAAATTTAATAAATTGTTTTCTAGTCCCGAGGAGTTTTTCTCCCCGGGTCTCTGCTGAAAATCAGCCAAAAGCTCAGCCAGACTAACCCGGTTAACAAATGTAAAATAAATAAATAAATAAAATAACAGGAAAAGCCTCAGCGTGACTTGCACGACAGCACCTGCAATAACAGGAAAAGCCTCAGTGTGACTTGCACAACAGCACCTGTAATACCAGGAAAAACCTCAGCGTGACTTGCACAACAGCACCTGTAATAACAGGAAAAGCCTCAGCGTGACTTGCATGACAGCACTTGTAATAACAGGAAAAGTGTCAGCGTGACTTGCACAACAGCACCTGTAATAACAGGAAAAGCCTCAGCGTGACTTGCATGACAGCACCTGTAATAACAGGAAAAGCCTCAGCGTGACTTGCATGACAGCACCTATAATAACAGGAAAAGCCTCAGCGTGATTTGCACGACAGCACCTGTAATAACAGGAAACCCTCAGCATGACTTGCACGACAGCACCTGTAATAACAGGAAACCCTCAGCGTGACTTGCACAACAGCACCTGTAATAGGAAAAGCCTAAGCGTGACTTGCACGACAGCACCTATAATAACAGGAAAAGCCTCAGCGTGACTTGCACGACAGCAGCTGTAATAACAGGAAAAGCCTCAGCATGACTTGCACAACAGCACCTATAACAACAGGAACAGCCTCAGCGTGACTTGCACAACAGCACCTGTAACAACAGGAAAAGCCTCAGCGTGACTTGCATGACAGCACCTATAATAACAGGAAAAGCTTCAATGTGACTTACATGACAGCACCTGTAATAACAGGAAAAACCTCAGCGTGACTTGCACAACAGCACCTGTAATAACAGGAAAAGCCTCAGCGTGACTTGCATAACAGCACCTGTAATAACAGGAAAAGCCTCAGCATGACTTGCACAACAGCACCTGTAATAACAGGAAAAGTCTCAGCGTGACTTGCATGACAGCACCTGTAATAACAGGAAAAGCCTCAGCGTGACTTGCCCATATGTTGTTACCCAGAATGTTACTTCACATTACACTACACGAAGGTGCAGACAATGATTTGGGATTATGCTGCAAAGGACACGGCATATATCACTTTGCTCTTATATGTTACTCTGTCACAAAAGGAATTACCCATGCATAAACTTAGAAAGTATTGTTATCCTCCCCTATTGTACCTAGATTAAAAAAAATGCAATTTTGACATCAAAAGCAGCAACACCCCATTCCTCAGCAGCACAGGTAACTGGATGTGAAAAATATACGTAAGAGTATAGCACAGCAGACAACTGTGTTATAGAACATTTTGCAGACATTATCTCATGCATGATGTATGCTCACTGCTCATGTGTAGATCAGATCCTGTTCCAGAGCAGGACTACTTGATGTCTGATAGTTTAGCATGGAGAACCAAGGCTACAATCTGCTCATAAACTGTATCCTGTAGTCTTGGAATTAATTCCTTTAGCTTCCATCTGACTGAGCATAACTGGTGTTAGGCACCAACGAAACCTGCAGCTGAGGGAGTTCCCAGCTGACTTGCAATTGGTGCACCCCTGAGGAAAGAGTGGTGGACTGTTGTGGAAAGTAAATGGGTAGGTGCCTTTCTGAAATTCCTTGCCTTGTTGTGGAAGGCCAACAGTGGTGACCACTTTTTTTTTCAACAGTGAATAGAGCCGACATTATCGCATAGCTGCAATCTTTCAGAACCACTTTTGCAGGAAGAGAACATGATTGGCTGCAGCTTCCTTTACTTCTCAGGTTGCAACCTTTGAGGTCCACTTTATGCAAAAGAAGCAGGTGATGGGTTGCAGTATTTTGTTGCCTTCTACTAATAATTTTATAATATTGCATGTCTCTGCTTACAAATTGGGGGACAAAGTCAAGAATATTGAGGGTGTGCCTCTCAAATGTCCCTGATTTAGCAGAATGTCCCTTATTTTGTCTCATTTTTTTTTATCCTGCTCCTCATAATATGTTTGATTTTCTGCTTAGTCATTGAGGATTACAGTCAACCATGCCAGAGATTAAGAATTTCTTACTTCATATTGTTCTAAGAATGCATGTTGATGCAAAAATGTCCATATTAAAGTTATAAGTGATTCATATTTAAAAAAATACCTTTGATTATGGGTCTTAAAGTTTTAAGTGATTTATAAATAAAAAATAGCCCTGATTAGGCGTCTTTGTGCCATCCCCTTATTTTTAGCTTTGTTCAGAATTTTTTTGAAGTAGAGAGGTACGAATGGGAGATGTGCAACAATGCTCCCCTGTTTATCTCTCAATTCTACCTCATTATGAGCAACATTTCTAATTCTGTGTCTTATGTTCCACACTGCTCTACATTACTGAAGGAGTTTGTTTTACGTTTATTAAGAACTTAATTTAACAAACATCTACATTAGATAATACAGAAAAATAGTAACTAATCAAAAAACTTTTTGTAATTATGAAAAAACAGTTATTAAGCAAGCCATGAGCTTCCCAGTCAAAGCTGTTAGTACATTTTGCCCACAGCAATGTTAATGTACAACAGATAACACAGTAACCTTCTGTTTCCACACCAGGTAGATGGAATGCTGACACTGTAGAACAACATAAACAGGGAGCTGCATTCCTGAGTACTTTGCCCTTCAGATGAGATGTTAAGCTGAAATCCCATCTGCTTGAACTGATAGCAGCTCAGCTGGATGCGAAAGACTGCATGGTACCTATCAAAAATAGAAGGGGACATTCACTGATGCTGAGGTGAATTTCCCTAATAGAATAAATATTACCTTGACTCTCTCCTGAAAAGAGGCCATTAAACTGTTCAACAAAGGAAAAATAAATTCCATATTATGACAGACAGTGTTCCATCATCTGGGGCCAAAAGACTGACAGCTTTGGTATTGGGCAACCATTTTCCCCCTACACAACTGAACATCAGTGGACCCCAATGTTTCTCCTCATTTGTTAGATCTGCCTGCCACTCCTAGCATCCAAAGACTTAATTTGATTAGAGTTTGGGTTGATGAGGCAATTGAGCCGTAAACGAACCATGTTATAGAGCTGCTATGCTTTTTTTTTTTTCTTATGTCCTATTTTTCCTTTGTTCCCCACATGCTGTCCTGTTATGTCTGGTGGGTGGGCATGCAATCAAAATGTGCTGGTAGATCATCCAACCTCTGCAATGACTAAGCCAATGTCCACTACCCTTTCCCCATTAAGGACAATGCCCTTTCTTTATCTTCAACCGCCAGTAGGGATTAAACATGAGGAGCATCTAAGTTAAAGCCTCACCCCAAGGATGGGCACACCCATACTTCCTTGATAGACGGTTGCTGTAGCTTGTGGGGGCTGGGGACAATGCGGTAATTATTCCCTTAATTTTCCCCCAAACAACTGGTGCACAGGGAAGATAGTTGCAGCTTGTGTCGGGGCTGAGGACAGTGTGGTTATTATTTCTTTACATTTCCTCATAAACACAGAGGTACGCATACAAGGTCACTAAGCTTATGCTGAGGCTGGGAGCAGTGAGGGTCAGTACTTAGTTAACATTTCTGACAAACCTTAGAAGAGTGGACTGAAAGTCATTATAGCCTGGGGATGGGCAATGTCCTGTCTAGGAGCAACACATTGGCATGCATTACTCTGATTATTATTTGTTTTCACTTTCCTTACAATCAAACATCAGATGGACATACAGGTGACCTATCTTTTTGAGGAGGGATCAGGAGGTATGCTGTTTATGTATGTCTGGAAGCAGAAAGGTTAAAGTATGTTAATATGTCCTTTTTGCTCTTTCAATTTCATCTTATACTGACATCAAAGTGTTACACAGTATGTGGTTGTTTTTTGGGGTAGGGGTGAGGAGGCAATTTCTGTATCAGTATGACAGCAACACCTGAAGTTTATGACTGTGGCCATTTGCACCTTCACTTTCATCCCAATCTAATACCAGATGTATACTTAGAAGGTGACCATGTTTTTTTTTTGGTGAGGAGGGCTAAGGAGGCATATAGAATTTATGTGTCCTTAGCAAACACTTGTCTTCTCAGTTTATAATGAACTACTTTTTCATTAGCTTTGAAAAATCAAGCCTCAGACAGAACTTATTTCTTTCCTTGAAAAAAAGACTGAATTTATTTCCTTATTCGTGATTTTTTTTGGGACATCATTGGATCAAAAGGTTTGAAAAATGCTTTAAAATTCACCTTAGACTATGAATAACTCCATGGTATTTGTGGGGCTGCGACCCCTGGCTTAATTCAATAATTTCCTACATAGTTATTAAAGTACAGTCTTGGGTCAGTTAGGGTGTGTTGAAATGATGCAGGAAAAGTAAAAATCAAAGAGTAAAAGACTGAATTTATTTCCTTACTCATGATGTTTGTTCAGGCCTTCGTTGGATGAAAACCTCGTTTAAAAGAAAAAGCTCTAAAATACATCACAGGTCAATTCAGCTATTTACTGTTTAGCTATTATAGAGCAATCTTGTTCAGTTAGGGTGTGTTGAAAGAATGCAAAAAAGCTATTGACTTAAGACAACAATGTGAGAAAAAAAATGTAATATGGATAGAGTAGGGAGGCTAGGATGGGGGAAAACATGGGAGCGCACTAGAGGATTGGAAGAGATGTGGGCAGTAAGGGGGTGCCATGTAGCCCCTTGTCTAAAACAACATTTCATGTAAGGCCATCCCTGCACATAAGGATGTTACAATGTAACATCATTGCAACCAAATGCCAGTTAATGTGAGTGTCTGTCTGTGGGACTGGTCAACTTGGTGTGTACACAGGCCTGTTGTAATGAAAGAGCATTACAACTAGAGTTTCATCTGTTTGAACTACTCCTAAAGCTTTCTTGTCTGAGCTAAATGAATGCTTAGTAGAGGTGTCAGCTACAGGATGATACTCACAATGCTAACACTGGCCCTGTTTGTCTGCTGTGTGATTCTGAGCAAGTCATTTAACTAGACCATGAGGAATTTCCCTACCCTTACTAAGTATGTACTGCATGTAGATTCTAGTAATTGAGTAAACTTCATCATCGTTTAACTCATCAGAGGGTCAGCCAGACATCGTGACTTACATGCTTGGACAGTCAATGATTACTCTTCACTATAAAGAGTCACTTTCATTTTTCAATGCAGTTATGTGACTGCAGAGTTAGTATATTTATGCAAGGGGGTCTGAAAGGGCAAACAATCCCATGTGGGGG